>NC_063211.1:9418882-9718882 GCF_017589495.1 Alosa alosa | reverse complement strand
TGCACACCTTGTGCCACGCGTGAGCCACATACGAAATCTTAGGTCAGTCTGACAAACGGTCAGCGAGATATGCGTGCCAAAGACATTAGGACACACGCTTCTTGCTTTATAGATAGATAGATGAGCCTTAATTTAGCCCGAATATGCATGTCTAACAAATTGATCGCCGGGAAAATCCTCAGAAACCCCAAGCGTTGAAGTGAAAGACTGTGAAGTGTCCTAAACCTGGACGGAAGAGGGAGCTAGAGTGTCGTTCATCAGTAGCCTAGCAGTGTTTTTCAACCTTTTTTGTGCCACGGCACACTTTTGACACTTAAAATATCCCACGGCACACTAACATCCTGTGTGAAAAAAAAATAAACATACCATAGCCTAAAATTTCAAATAATACACAGATATGGCCTTATTATGGCTTCTATGCAAGCAAGACCTGCGCAATAAAACAAGCGCCTCTGTTTCTGTTTCATTTGTAGGTGACTATATCTAATTCAATTGTTATTATGAACTGGATATGTGATGATTCTGTGAATACTGGATATGGGGCCCCCGTTGTACAATGCCTGCATACCACAAATAGTGCAATCATACAATCAATGAGAGCATTAGCCTGGGTGTTCCCATGCTGCCTTGCGCGCGATTGAGAAGTGGTGGCGCTAGCCAGGCTATGAGAGCATGTGGTTATAAATTCTTTGATGCAACAGTTGCTTTTCTGGACCAGTGAGTGACATTTGGATAATTTTCTGCGGCACACTATGTGTGCCCCGGCGCAGTGGTTGAAAAACACTGGCCTATAGCAAATGATAGCTCACCTGGCGGTTGCCATGGGATGCTGTATGAAACCATGTCTCTGACAAAGTATGAAAAGACATCCTTGCATTAAACATACATTATAATGCAATTAAATAACATTATATTAAACAAACAAGTAGGCCTACATATTTTCCGAAAAAGAAATAGATGGAAATTCGCAATGGCAACAAAACATAAACATTTAAAACTAGCCACAGTGTCGACGGATAAAAATCAAACTAATGGTCGGCAGTATAGCCTTAAAGAATGACTTGACAAATTCGTGTTCTCATCTGTTCTCTGACTGAAATTAGTGCGTCCAGTTCATCTACATTCCCGTCATACCATCATAACTAACTGCACCCGTCATCTTTGGCGCACGCTTGGGAAACATCTTATCAAGTTAAACTATGTGTAAATAACTCCTGCTATGCACCATTCACTTTGCATGTTCAAGCTAATTTCGATGAATGTAGAAATGTAGGCTAGGGATAGGCTAAAAGAAACACTTGGTGACATGTATATCGAGCACAGGTGCAGCTCAGTTTAGAACGGCAACTTATCAAGGCATTTATAGCCTATTGGATATAAATTAAGGGAAGTCTCGAGCATAGTTTACAAGCCATTTTCCCTCTTTGTCTGTTATATAGGTTAGCACAACTAATATTCTGGTAAAAGACAAGGATATGATACCTGCCATAGAGGAACCTGCAGCGTATCACACTTCTGATTGGTTACAGCCGAAACTTGTGCAGGATGTTTCTCTGAGCAGGTGAAACTGTAAACCACACCCATATATTTGGACCGACAATTCAGCCCCTTCAGGTTTCAGTCAGGCAACGTTTATACGTGCGCTGTCAACAGAACGCAGTTAATGTTCCAAGTGCTTCTCGACTGACAGCACGTGGGTATACAGTCCAAGATGCCTACGAGTATGCCTACGTTCATCCACTTTCGGACACCGGGCATCCTGATCTTCGGGATGGTGATGGCTCCGTGTGGGTTTGTTCTCGATCTTACCGCCACGGTGGCGCCAAACTGGAGAACTGTTAATAACATACCGACTGAAGCCCAAGATGTTTTCCTTCAGCAGGGGATATGGGACATCTGCCGCGCATCTACCACCTCTAGAGATATTCAGTGTAACCAACAAGACGAACCTTACTTCAATGAGCAGATCATTGAGATTGCCCAGGGCATGATGGTGGCATCTCTTATCGTCACCTTGATAGGCCTGGCGGTTGCAATTCCCGGTGTCCGGTGCTGGAGGGAAAGACCCAACTGGACTGTAGCTGGTCTGGGTGGTTTGTTGATTTTCTGTTCTGGTGTCCTGACCATCATTCCCATTGCTTGGTACACACACATTTTGACTAACATCACAGCTAAATCTACAGACATCCGGGTGGGCTACTGCATCGTGCTTGGGTACATTGGAGGCATCATGGAAGTTCTTGGCGGAATCGTCATGTTCATCGGAATATGCCGTTGCTGCGGTGGAAAGAACCGCAGCGAGAGGGTTATCAAAGACACTGGGAGGTCCAACCGCAACACTTCTCCCCCACGCAGGATCACGGTCCCGAGCATGACAAGCAGGGCGCCGAGCAGCGCCAGCAGTGTCCCATACTCAAAAGACTCCTTTGACCAGCCCGACTTTCCCCGGCCTGCTCCTCGGGCAAGCAGCAAAGCAAGCTCATATGCTGCTCAACCTTACGACGCGGATTTGTGAACAGCTCATAAAGGCTGACGAGGTCTGCAGTGACACTAATATGCTTTCTTTAGGTGTACTACAACACTACCGGTAATTGAAGAGATGTCTCTGTGACAACCCACCTGGGGTCTGAAATATGCTAAAGATTACATGAAGATTGTAGGCTATTTTGATATATTTGTGTAAAATAATGGGCCAAAGGTTTACATAGGTGTAGTTAAGAATGACTGGCATTGACATGTAAGATACATATACTGTAAGTAGCCTAGATAAGAAGCATAGCCAACTTAACACCTTGCTTCTTATTGATCCGCATGAAATTTGCTTTAAATTTCCCCAGGGTTATGAAGGTCCTATAGGAAGAGAAGACGTGCAATATGTATATGATTTGGACATTGAGCTATAAATTGTGGTGCAAATAACTGACGTTGTGAATGTGGACAGAACATATATTTAGTGAAAATCAGTTGTTTCCAACTTGTTTGAACTGTGCAGTTTTATGCACTGCAATTTTTACATCTTATTTAGTAAGGAATACAGTTGTCACATTTTACTTGTGTGGTTGAAGATGTGAGCCTTATTCAACTGTGGTCTTTGAAGGTGGAGTGACTGCTAGTAAGCTTAACTCTGAGTCGTTTAAACACTTTGTTGTACTTTCTTGTAAGAAACAAATAAATGTCTAAGAACTTAAGAGAAACTTTTTTTATTGTTAAGCTTCTGAACTTTGAAGGGATGAATCCTAAACAAAAAAAAAATCAGACGAAGTTTTTCAAGAAGCTATGGCTTACCAATGGTGACTGCTGCCAGACCTTATTTATACACTCAACATTCATGTTGCCTTCATATAGTTTAGCCTAGTTTAGCAAACAAAAGTGTGTCTCTCTGCTATGGGTGCAGAGGAGTCATATTCACAAAAGCACTGCAGAACTGTTGCTGGACAGGATAAGATTATTCCATGTAAACTTATAACTTCAATTAGATACTCATCAATCAATTATTCCAATTTGTGTTGGCTGGCTAACTGTCTGTGGAGCAACCATGGATTACTACAGTGTACATGCTGTATTATTGGGAGAAAATATTGCTGTTGAAAAGGTATAAACTTACAGTATAAACTTGTATTCCCTTTGTTTACAATTAAGTTTGAATAATGATTGATGATGAAAAATGAACACACAAGGACCAAAACTTTGAAAACAGTTGTTTTATTTACAAGTTGGATAAAAGCTTGATAATCTACACATAAATAAATGTGATATAAACTAACAATAGATGACAGGGCATAGAAAAAGCAGCAGCTTAATTTCTGGACTAATCCTTGATGACTTAAATCTGAAGGGTCTGTCAAACAGTGATGAAAGTCAAATCTTCACAAGAAATAAGTATTTTACTTCCAAACATTTCCACTAGTTTTAAAAACCAATGGACCTTTTTAAGCAAATTGAAACATATGCATTCCACTGAACTGAAACGAAGGCACATTGCACATGACAACTACGCTTTTAAACCATATAGAGGAAGTGGTGCATCCAACTAGACCGGTCAGAGTGGCTGTCTGTGTGATCATTATGTGTGGGCGTGCAGGAAAAACAATGTTCTTGTGATTTTTCATGAAACCAAGTTACCATGTCTTGCTTGTGAGTTACTCTAGCTCTTGTTATGTGCAATCATTACTTTCAAGTTGAAATCAAATTATAATAGTTTCCTCAAAGGACTTTGTTCGTGGGCCATTTCAGTAATTTTTTTTTTGAACAGAGGTCAGTTACATACAAAATATGTCTCCAAGTAAATATCAAAAAGTTTAGTTTAGTGCAGATACAATCGCAAAGACAAAGAAAGCCTAGATTTAGGTACAGTTTAAACTAATTTCACTGTACAAGGTAATAATGGATGTAACAGTTACACAAACATTTCTAGATAGCATCCAAAAAATAACTGAAATGACAAATGTTCATTGCACGACACATGACCCTTTTTTTTATTACTGCCATTCGTTTCCGCATCTCTAGTTTGTTCGATGCCAATATGGCCTTTTGAAAGATGGGGTCACTTTAGGCCCACTCCCCCTCCAACTTCATTCGTTCTCTTTCTTGATCAGTGGCTTTTCTGCACAAAGGATGCACACTGTCAGACATGTCAAATAAAGGCAGTTTGAACAGAGTAACCTGCACACACACACACAGTTAATTATCTACACTTGCCTGCAAACCTCTGGGCTGAAATAATTATTTTCCAAATCATTATTCTGAATATGTTATAAGCTGAGAAAACAAGTCACCAACAATGATTTTGAGTTGTGGAAGTAATAAACAACTTCTGGCAATGAATTGGTCATCAAGGCAGCTCTGGCATTTCTTGAATATTATACTGAATGCAATCCCAAGCCTTTATGGTCTTACCACAGAAAACATGTTGAACAGGTTTAAGAAGGGTAGTTCAGTCTTACTCCTGCCGTTGTTGTGAAACAGTATATGGCTTGCGTAAACTATGTTTTGCTTCATGGATTTACATCACATGGACAGCAGCCATCATGTTGAAGCCAAAATGTCTCATTTCAGCTGGCTGCCAAACAGAAAGCACTTCAGGGGGGACGCTGTGGTGCAACTGGTTACAGCGCCCATACCATATTAACGTTTTTCATGTGACGTATTCTAGGTTCTATAGCTTTGTTTACATCCAGCTGGTAGGCAAGGGACAAGTTGAACCCATTGAACATCGTTGTCTGCAGCTGCCTCTCAGTAGGCTACATCTCTGTATTTCAGCAATGTCAACATTTCAGGCATCAATAAAGGTGATAAAGCCTCACAGGAACGTTGTTTCGCTAAAATCGCCCTGATTTGGTGCATTGATCTGTATCGGAGAACCTGCATGTAGCCTAATGGTAGCCTAACTTTTTTTCTCTGTTCAAAACTCGGTTTACACGAAGACGATAGCCTTTCTTAGAAGCTGTGAAATTTGACCAGAAAGGAACATGTCTTCCTTCTGAAAGCTGACACAAAATCAAACAATATTTGATCATTTAACTTCAACTGAACAGCGACAGGTTTTGGTAGGCAGTAGACTCAGCAGACTTTAAAACGGTAGCCTAGGAGCTACTGTTATAGCCAGCGTCAGTCAGCATCATAACATTAATGGCGTTAGTCATGAATCCTGTAACATATTATATCATATAACAGCGATGGCTTATTCCAAGACGATCTGCATGGATATATAACCACCCAGAAAAACTCAGAATGTGAGTGATAAAGTTCATTAATTGTGTGAAACTTTTTATTAGTTATCCATTGCTGCATCGCCTATATTAGGCTGTTATGCTAGCTCAGCCTTTAAATATGTTGTTATTTTGGTCATGTGGACTTCATTAAACGGGTAAAGATAATTCATAAACTGCTTATTTCTTACATGACTGAAGCAGTAGCCTAGGTTCAACAGTGGTGTTTGAGGTTGCTGTGTTAAGTTGTTGTGTGTGATCGCTAAACTATTAGGATCAAATCAGTTTATTTTGACATACGGGAGTTAGCCTAAGTGACCTGTAACGTTAGCCTATAGCACAAAAGCCTATTCTGTTTTCATTTATTAGCATTTGTTGTGATTATATAATCAAATGACACACATGATAACTTGAAATAGAAGGACAGAAGATAGGTGATTGATGTCCACGAGCACGAATTTCACGAGACAAATTAGAACAAACTGTTCCGGTAAAAATAATCTTGCCATGTTTAAAATGCTGCACTTTTTCCCTTCATAGCCTGTCTCTGGCAATTCATTTTTGGATGACTGTAGATAGTTGTATTTTAGCCTACGTCTTCGTAGACAGTAGGCTACACCATTAGGCTATCTTGAGAATAAAAGACTTCACAGCTGCTAACAATCATCCTCCACAACCACGAGGATAGGTAGGCTAAACGGTCGTTCGTCACCTTTTTGCTTCTTATTGTAAAACCAACTGTTAGGGCCTACACAAGTGGTCAATATTTGATATTAAAATTTCAATTTTGAAGCTATTTGTAACTATGTGTAGCCTATGCAACCCGACTGTTGTAGGCTTGCCTACCACTCTCTGCAGTGCCTTGCCTACCATTCTTGCCTACCACTCTAGTTGTAAACAAACGGTCACATGACATTATGACGTAGGTGCAAAACCTTAATAGACCCTTTCAAGAGTTCCATTATCAGCATCATAGTTGGCCCCACAAGACTTCCTTTTTAACATTCCAAGGATACAAGGATACAAGGATACAAGGAAGTTTATTGTCACATGCATATAGTTACTGGAAGTAAGAAATGCAGTGAAATTATGTCTGGTGTCAGCCTATTTGTGCATTAATGGGGAGGGGGGGGGGGGGTAAAGAGTGCAGTAGAAGAGGGGTTTAGTAGATTAAGTGGCAAGGGCTGCATAAAAAAGGTGGTGGAGGATTGGGATTGGGTGGGGGGCACCAACAAGGAGCACCCATTCCATAAGTTATCTTAATGCAGAGGAAGTAGATTGGGACCCAAATAGAACGTTCAAGCATTGTTTTTGTTTTTATTGTTGAAGGGGTGTATATTTGGGTCCTCGTGCCCACTGGGACCTGGGTTTGAGTCCGGCCCGGGTCATTTCCCGATCCCACCCCATCTCTTACTCCCACCCACTTCCTGTCAGCCTCTTCACGGTCCCGTCAGATTAAAGGCATAACCCCCAAAAAAAAAAAAAAAGAAAAACACCTCCGACACCCCACTTGTCGCCCAAAGGAACTTCACAGCTTCATATATTCTACTGTGACGTCAGACACGTTACCTGAGCTGTGCTTTTCTTTTCTGCCGGAGTTTGGCGAAGATGAAGGCGGCAGCGATGATCCCAAAGATGACAGCCAGGACCCCGAGCAAGAGCGATACTGAGACGGCCTCGTTCACCGTGTCCCGGCAGAACTGGCCCGTGTAGCCCAGGCGACAATCGCAGCCCTCGGCCGCGTCGCGGGTCACGCACACCCCGTTTCCGTTACACCTGAGGTTCCCGCAAGTCGGAAGCGTGACGTCCAACCAAAACCGACCCTCTCTCTGCAGAGAGGCTGTGGTGAAGCTGGACAGGGGCAGGGCCGTGGACATGGTCATGCAGAGCTGGTGCGGAGATCTAGACAAACGCAACAGGGCAAGACCAGACAGGCAGGAAGTCATGTGGGGTAGAAGAAGGGAAAATACCAGGACAAAGCATGAGACGCAAATGAGAAGTCTCATATAACCTGATGGCAACAGCATTTCCCCGTGAAGTGAAATTTGAAATATGTTCCTCTTTTGTTAACACAATACAGATTTAGTACTGTTCCACTAAGGAAAGGATAAAATCAATATCTGAAATAGATGACTTAGTGATGTATTCAACCAACTGTATATGTATGCTGGAATTAATGTAGAAGTGCTTCCAAGTTCAAAGGAAAATGGGCAGTCTACTGAACAAATAACAATTATACTGTACAAAGCATCTAGATTTCATTATGAACAGGTAAAGATCCTTTTCAATGTCCATATTTATTTTCGGTATTATATGAGGAACAGTGTGGATTATCAAAAGAGCAAACGTGTCACTAAGCATAAACACGCTTGTCGATAGAGCAAAGCAAATGCCATCTGTTAAAATCCCAAATGAAAAGGCTGAGAATATTCCCACAGTGCAACGCCTGACTGACTGGCAGCCAATACATACAACTTTTATAACTGATAAATATGTGGCCCATCTGGTTCTGCTATAGTCACCGATGGACAGGAATATCCACAAAGGGCTGGTACGCATTCAGATGGACAGACATCTCTCACAAATATGTACTGTACTTACCCGCAGTGGTATAGCAGCAGATATCTCAGAAAGATCGAGAGAGAGACTTCTTGGAATTGGAGGGGACGGCGTCCAGGTGAAGGGAATACGTGGTTGTATCTTACGAAATGAGCACCAGAACAAAAGAGAAACAAGCAAGAATGGAGCGAGGGTCAGCCTGAATAGCAGCAGACAGGAAGGATTAGTTTTTACCAGCCCCGCCTTAATCCACACCTGAGCAGGGAGCCACCTCTAAAACACTCTCTGCTTCTCTCTTCCCCCCCATTTCACAGACACAGACGAATCACAGGTTACAATCATAAAGTCAAGACAGCCATGTGCATACAGGGTCTCATCAGAGATGCACTCAAGGTGGCCACTCTGACTCACTCTTCCACACTTTTTTGACATAGGAATGTGCAAAAGGTATAGAAAGCCATCCTAGTACCACTTCCATACTTTATTGACACTGCATGGTAGTAGCATGTTAACTCAAATAAGCCACGTAGAATGGGAATGGAGTAAAGCCACACCCGCTTCTCAAACTCTCCACTCACCTACACTCTCAGGACAAAGGAATCACAAGGATGAAAGCAGCACTTGACCTGTCTGAGAAGTCTAGAGTTTGACATGCATGATTACACTGTGTGCAGATTTTATTAGGCAAGTGAGTATTTTGACCTTATTGCCATTTTTCATGGACATTTTCCAACTCCAAGCTATATAAACTTGAATGCTAATTGGATTTAAGCATTATCAGGTGATGTGTATTTGTGTAATGAGGGAGGGAGTGGCCTATAGTGATCAACACCCTATATCAAGGTGTGCATTATTATTAGACAGCTTCTTTACCTTAGACAAAATGGGCCAAAAAAGAGAGTTAACTGACTCTGAAAAGTCAAAAATAGTAAAATGCCTTTCCGAGGGACGCAGCACTCTTAAAGTAGCAAAGATATTGAGGTGTGATCACCGAACAATCAAACGTTTCATTGCAAATAGTCAACAGGGTCGCAAGAAACGTGTGGAGAAAAAAAGATGCAGATTAACTGCTAGAGACTTCAGAAGAATTAAACGTGAAGTTACCAGGAACCCATTAACCTCCAGTGCTGCCATATTCCAGAAATGCAACCTACCTGGAGTGTCCAGAAGTACAAGGTGTTCAGTGCTCAGAGACATGGCCCAGGTAAGAAAGGCTAAAACACGACCACCACTTAACAAGACTCATAAGTTGAAACGTCAAGCCTGGGCCAAGAAATATCTGAAGACAGATTTTTCAAAGGTTTTATGGACAGATGAAATGAGAGTGACTCTTGATGGACCAGATGGATGGGCCCCTGGCTGGATCACTAATGGGCACAGAGCTCCACTTCGAGTCAGACGCCAGCAAGGTGGAGGTGGGGTACTGGTATGGGCTGCTATTATTAAGGATGAGCTAGTTGGACCTTTTAGGGTTGAAAATGGACTTAAAATCAACTCTCAAAACTACTGCCAGTTTTTAGAAGATACTTTCTTCAAGCAGTGGTACAGGAAAAAATCTACATCCTTCAAGAAAGCCATGATTTTTATGCAGGGCAATGCTCCATCACATACATCCAAGTACTCCACTGCATGGCTAGCCAGCAAAGGCCTTGAAGATGACAGAATAATGATGTGACCCCCCTTCACCTGACCTTCAACTTGTGGGCCGCCCTTAAACGTGAGATTTACAGTGAGGGAAGACTATACACCTCTCTTAACAGCATTTGGGAGGCTGTGGTTGATGCTGCGCAAAAAGTTGATCATCAACAGATAAGAAAACTAACAGACTCCATGGATGGAAGGCTCATGACTGTTATTGAAAAGAACGGTGGCTATATTGGTCACTGAATATTTTTTGAAATGTCAGAAGTGTGTATTTGTACATTTTGAGTTGTTTATGTATTATTCTTAGAAATGAAAATAAACAAGTGAGATGGGAACATTTTAGCTTTTCATTTCGTTGCATAACAATTCTGTACACTAATAGTTACGTAATAATTCTGCACACATAGATATTTTCCTGATGAAGCCAAAACTCCCCTTTCCTTTGTTAAATATTCAGATTTGAGGTGTATTAACATTTTTGATTGACTGGGAAAACTGTTTGTTCAACGATACAATAAATCCTCAGGAATACAACTTGCCTAATAATTTTGCACACAGTGTACACATGAGGACAATACATGAGCTACTGTTATCTGTATTCATTAACTAATATCACAGCCAAGACTGAGATATGCAAGATGATGCATGATGCTTAAAAGTCTGGTCCAAAACATAATAAAGCTCACAGACTATAGATTTTTCTGAGCTTATACTTGTTTGTTGATTAACGGTTCCTGTAACCTTCTTTTGAATGTAACCATGTTCCAATGTTACTGTGGCAGTGCAGCTCCTGGGATAGTTGATTTTATTGGACCACTTGCTATACTTTTTACGGGCCATTTATGTTTGTCCAACACAAAGCATCTTTAACATAACCTCAGGGGAATTGAATTAATTTGCCCCTCTAACCAGCCTTCACACAGAAAATACATTTCCATGTAGTCATTCATAACACCATTACTCACTAGTCCTCCAGGTCATGCATGTGCCACGAGATCGTACAAGTTTCAGCACGCAAACAGCATTTCTGAGGCATAAAGTAATGTGGGTCTCAAACAGATACAAGTTAAATCAGTTCAGTATAGCTTTGCATGTTTTTATTATCAAGCTTGAGGCATCCTGAAGTTCCACTTATAATAATACGTTTATTTTATAAAGCGCCTTTCTAAAACCCAAGGTCTCTTTACATACTATACATACTATGAGACAACTGGAGAGGACCTGGGAGAATGCAGACCCGCCTAGACTGTTGTCACTTTAGAGGGGGTGTGGTAGTATGATGACTCACTGCATGAGCAGACATGTCTAGTTTAGAGTGAAACAAGATGGCCACCTTAGATAAGCATACCAACAGAGCATGCCAACAAGGCGTCACATTTCCTTGGAAGGAAAATATGTTGACATATTTGCACTTTTTTGTTTTGTTGTGTGGCAGCCGTGGCCTACTGGTTAGCGCTTTGGACTTGTAACCAAAGGGTTGCCGGTTCGAACCCCGGGCATGGCTGAAGTGCCCTTGAGCAAGGCACCTAACCCCTCACTGCTCCCCGAGCGCTGTTGTTGCAGGCAGCTCACTGCGCCGGGATTAGTGTGTGCTTCACCTCACTGTGTGCTGAGTGTGTTTCACTAATTCACAGATTGGGTTTAATGCAGAGACCACTCACGGGATCAAAAGAGTATATATACACTTATCTACGTATACTGCACATTTAATACAATGTCGTCAATTGATTACAGTAGGACATACCAGGAGTTTATAAACATAATCTACAACAGGTTTGACTGCCCTGCTCCAGCTCCAATGGGAGTGGTCTGTCCACCACCCCCTGCAGACTCAGGCACTGCTCTTGTTTGCGTGCCTGCCCTATCCCCACCTCCCAGTCTCTCCAGCCTGGTGAGACCCAACGACCTAAACCATCACCACCTCACGCCCAACGACCTAAACCATCACCACCTCACGCCCTGCCCCCGCCTGATGCCTCCTTGCCTGTGCCTGCTGAGGCGTCCACGACTCTGGCAGCCTTGACAGGGACATCAAGGAGGTGGTCATCCCCAAGCCCCCACCCCCTCAATACCAGTGCAACACTCACCTCTAGGGGTGTCACGATTCTCCAAATCCATGATTCGATTCTCGATCTTTTTTTCAACATTACTATTAATCCATTATTACTATTAATCCATTCCTTGTTATTTACTCTTTTTGGCCTTTTCCTTTTCTGTTTCGGGGGGCTTTTATTTTAAAACCGCTTTTAATTTTGAAACTGTTCCAACCATGAGGTTGTAATGTAAACAGAACCAACATTAGGCTAAAACAGAGACGTGAACATAGTAAAATGAAACAACACAGAATTATAACTTGATCGTTTCAGCACACTTCGAAGAGACCCAAGGTTAGTGTTCATGGATACTTATCAATGTGCATTTTAAGCCTTAAAGTAACTTTGGACTGTAACTAGATCATCTTTTCACTTGCTAAGTTGAGTAGGGTAAGTTAGTTTTAATTGACGTGAATGAACGAGTACTTACACACCGGTGATTTCAAAGTAGCAAGATGGGCTTTGATTTCGGTAGGTTGATGTGTATATTTTAACTGGCTGGAGCCTAAAATTAGAGGAGTGTTGATGCTGCAGTTCAGCACGTGCGTTTGTGCGTCTTGGCATACATGGTGGATGTGACATTGGGGGTGTGGCTGCATCGTCGATTCTACTTTTAAATTCGAAGTTCGAGATTGAGATGTAATTTCGAACGATTTTGATATAAAATCGAAATCGTGACACCCTTACTCACCTCCACCATCACAGGCTATCGTACCCCCACCATCACTGGATATTGCACCCCTTCCCCACACGGCGATCACGAACAATGGGGCGACAACGACCTCAGTCAACAGCCATCAGACACACAGATCTCAGATGCACCCCTCCCTCCCCTTACACCCCCCATCATCACAGGAAAACAAGTGAGCGCTAAACTAAAGAAACTGAACACGAGAAAGGCAGCGGGCCTGACAGACTGTGTCCAAGGCTACTCAAGGCCTGTGCTGCTGAGCTGGGGGAGCCACTGAAGCACATCTTTAATCTGAGTCTACGCCTTGGACAAGTTCCAACACTGTGGAAGACATAATGTCTCACCCCTGTCCCTAAAAAGCCACATCCTAGCTTAATGACTACAGACCTGTTGCTCTAACATCACATGTTATGAAGACAATGGAGCGACTCGTCTTAGGTATGCTCAGACCCCAGGTACGCTATGCACTAGACCCGTTGCAGTTTGCATACCAGGAGAAAGTGGCGTGGACGATGCCATCACTTATCTTCTACACAGGACACATTCTCACCTGGACAAGGGGAAAAGTGCTGTGAGAATCATGTTCTTTGATTTCTCAAGTGCTTTTAACACCATCCAACCCCTCAGACTGGGAGACAAGCTCTTGCAGATGGGTGTGGATGCTCACCTGGTAATCTGGATCACAGATTACCTGACGGAGCGACCACAGTTCGTCAGACTGAAGAACTGTCTCTCTGACACTGTGATCAGCAGCACTGGAGCGCCACAGGGAACTGTGCGCTCTCCAGTCCTGTTCACCTTGTACACATCTGACTTCTGCTACAACACTGAGTCATGCCACATGCAGAAGTTTTCTGATGATACTGCAATTGTGGGGTGTATCAGGAACGGGCAGGAGGAGTATAGGAGCCTGGTGGAGGACTTCGTGCAATGGTGCAAACTCAATCATCTCCAACTCAACACTTCAAAGACCAAGGAGATGGTGGTGGATTTCCGCAGGTCTCCATTGATGGGGTCAATGTCGAGGTGGTAAGCACCTACAAGTACCTGGGTCTCCACTTGGACAATAAACTGGGCTGGTCAGCCAACACTGACACACTCTACAAGAAAGGGCAGAGCAGACTGTACTTCCTGAGGAGGCTGCGCTCCTTCAATGTGTGCAGCAAGCTCCTCAGGATGTTCTAGCAGTCTGTTGTTGCCAGCGTCCTCTTCTATGCAGTGGTATGTTGGGGAGGAAGCACAAAGAAGAAGGATGCGAGGCGACTTGACAGGCTGGTAAGGAAAGCTGGCTCTGTAGTGGGAGCTGAACTGGAGTGCATCAGTTCAATATCTGACAAAAGGACCCTGAACAAACTGATCAACATCTTGGACAATGAGTGTCATCTACTCCACAGCACTATTGTTAAGCAGAAGAGCCTGATCAGCTGGAGACTTCGCTCACTGCCTTGCACAACAGACAGACTGAGGAAGTCATTCATCCCCAGGGCCATTGAACTGTTCAATGAATCACTAAAGGAGAGAAATAGACTTCTCCGCATAGTCTGCCTCTTCACCATCTCCATGTCTTGAACTGTCTGTCCACTAGCCACTTTACCATTGTCTTCTGCCTCACTGTTTGCGTGCTTTATTAGCACATATGCACAACCCCTCCCTCCATGCCACAGCCAAACTGTGACCACACTTATACCTTTCTTTATATATCTATGTATAAATAACTATATTGACTTTATTCTTGCACTGTTTGACTTACTCATTTGCACCATCACCATGACACTCATTCACAAAGAGCACCTTACCTTATGCACAGAGGACCATCGGCTCAGTCCCTGCTTCAGTCATTGCAAGCGCATCTGATTGATTAATCACCCACTATGTGGATAGTGGATACTGTTTTTTAGAATTGATTTAGATTAAGTTTTATTTAGTATAATGTGTATTTTAGTATATTCTTTATCTTCTACAGTCCTTATTGCTTAGTTGTGTTTTTTTTTTTTTATATTATATACTTTTAATTACTTTTTCTGCTGTTAGTGAATGTGTGTGTTTGTATGTTGTCTGTATGCTACTGTGACCTTGAATTTCCCCTAGGGATCAATAAAGAAAGTATCTATCTATCTATCTATCTATCTATCTATCAACTTGCTCACCAGCATAAAGAAAAGAAATGGCCAATGACACTCACACCTCTGCTTGGGGTTAAATGGGAAATTGCATTGCACATTATGGACATTACATTGGACATTATAGAGTGGTAAGAAGCAGCTTGAATGTTGAGAAAGTGGAATAGAACATTATGTCCAATATTCCAATATGTGGTTTAATGTTCTGCATTATGCCCAATATTCCAATATGTGGTTTGATGTTCTGCATTTCTTAGTAGTGGATCACCTTGACACTAAAAGTAAGATTCTATGCAATGACTGTACGATATCTGTACTGTCCCTGTGCATCTCGGTGTGTGACCGTATTTAGAGATAAGCAGGAATATTATGACTTTGCAGTGTTTCACTGTTCTGCATGGCTGCGTCAGTAGCCATCTGCTCCGGATTGCCAGGTTGCCTCTAATCAGAGTCTGATTCAGTGAAGTCTATGTGAGATGGGATGACCAACGCCATCTCCCATCAGCCTGGGAGGACACACAGTCATGCCCTCTCCCTTGATGTGAATCACTGTAAATAAAACTCTGTTCCTGAATTAACATACTACATGTATTGGTCTGACTGGGTCGCTCTTCATCTGTGGCATCAAAATGACCATCAATAATATTCTTTATTTTCTGAGTTGAATTTGGATAGCTAAATAACTAAATAAATGTAATTCAGCCGTAAGAAATTAAGCCAGTCTGAGCAGCCAGCAACTCCCCAGACGGCCACCTCACACCCTCCTTTAACCCAGTGTTCAAAGTAGCTCAACAGGTTTAGTTCCCTTCAGACAGCAGATGTTTCCTGTTTCACTGTTTCCCTACTAATGAAAGCACAAATACACTGTTCTATCAAAAATGTTCAATACAAATTTCAAGTTGGCTTTAGAAATGTATGGAACGACACATTTACAGTTCAAAAGGTTTTTATGAAAAACAAAAAGCTAAGGAATAAAAACTCAACCCATAAATGTGTCCAGTCCAGTCACATTTTGGATATACTGTTACTGTACATTACTGTGTTATGTGCACAGCAAACAAACAACAACAAAAGAAAAAGTTTACTTTTAATGTTCCATTTTATTGTTATTCAGTCATTTTAGTCATTAGATTATAAAAACACGTCACAAAGATGGGACGTCTGCAGGAGTCACTTCTTCCTGTTGGGGAGAGAATGAGAACCTGCATTAGTGACATTCAATGCGAATCTCTTCCCTGCTTACAGACATAACGAACAGACACCAGACAGGGCCTAACCTGCTCCTCATTTTCATTTACATCACATGTATTCATTTGGCAGACGATTTTCTCCAAAGGGACTTAGAAAAAATAGGAACCACTTTCAAGCTACAGTGCAGAGGAGGCTTGATGGTCTTTTGGACTCTCACCGTGGCCCTCAAGGCAGCACTGCCATGCCTAACCCTAAGGCGGGATCACATTAGCCAGTGGCAAGCGTAACGCAACGCACAGACCATAATAAGTTCCATCTCGTTCCTAAGGTAACACAAAGGGTTTGCCTTAACTGACAATTGAATATGCTCGCGTTGCGCTTTTGAAAGCTGAACCAAGTTCAACGCTCAGCTTAGCTTTACGCCAGCGTTACCGCTGTTCCACTGCCAAACCACAGAGAATTAGCCTAGAAATCTAGACGCACCCTAGCGTAATTTGCTGCCAGGGCTAGTCTAGCAACTCTCCGTTGGCTTGTGAGCTCGAAAAATTAAACTTCTATCAGGCCAATCAAATCGTGTATAGAGTCGTTAGGTGGGCTTAACATAATGATTGATGGCAGAGTTGCAACAGTTCGGCTTAAATTCCCTGCTACTTGAAAACAAATAAGATGGATGTTGCTGTTGGCGAACAGTGTGACGAGTTAAGCTTTTATTAAGTTGCCAAAAGTTTGAACTAGCCAACTAACTCCGCTGGTGGGAAACGCATGGGACTCGTAGGGAATTTGAAAGACAACCGATTATCCCGCCCCTCAGACTGAGCACTGCGAACGGTGAGTGCCCCCAGACCCTACATTTTAATGTGGGTCTGGCTCGTCAGGCTAATAGAAAATAGGAAACCTGCCGCTTTTCACTGGCTAATGTGATCCCCGCTTAACCCTTGCCCTACCCTAGTGCCTTCCAGGGGCCCAAAAGACCATACATCACAGAGGAGACCTTAAAGAACGTGTTGAAAACGGTCTCCACTGATAAATATCACACTTGCTTACTTGGAAATGAGGTCTAAGGTCCAAAATCCTGAACCACCCCTTTAAGCCTATTTTATGCTTCTGCGTCAAATCGACGGCGTACCCCCGCAGACCCCTCTGCGTCGACGCGAACCCCTCTCCAACCCCATTGCAAGTTCTGAAATAACAGAAACTTCAAATCTGTGTAGCGTATTAAAATACCACATACTACCTCGTCTGCATTGTAGAGGTTGTTGGCGAAGCCTTCCATGTGGACGTTGCGGCCCTCCATGTTGGTCATGAGTGTGGCTTTCTCTGGGGTCCTTGCAGATTGACGTCTATGGCGAGTAATAACAAAGATGCACATGACCGCATAAATGGTACAAAGCAACAAAGTTACCACAATCCAGTACTGTATGTGCATGGTAACAGCATGCCATTTTTTTGAAAAGTTAATTCGCTTACATAACATTACTTATTTTATTTTATGACTACCGATATATATGTAGATAGAGATAGTTTTTTTTATTTAGCTTTTGTATCATGTACTTTTTTTTGTTGTTGTTTATTTTATTGTTGTTGTTCTGTTCAATTCTCCCTGAATAAACATTTGTTGTTAAAGACAATCACTAGTCTATGACCTCAGTCAAACCGGTCAGAACACCACTTGAGTGATGACCGAGGCTCTTACGTTTCAGGGTGCCATTACCTCTTTCTTATGACCAAGACGGCGATGACGACGCAGGCAACGACCAGCAGCAGAGCCAGGATGACCCCGACGTTAGTGGACCCCGCGTCCTGACACGAGTCTCCGCTGTAGCCCGCCGAGCACTTGCACGCCACCTCCCCATCCCGACTCACGCACGTGCCGTGCCCGCTGCAGTGCTCCTCCGCACAGGTGCCCACCTCCAGACGCTGGTCACCCATCCCCATGGCCTCGGGGTGGGCGTTGCCTAGGGGACGAGGCCGTCGGGGCTTCTCAATGCCCACTTTAGGCTGGATTGCAGGCTTGTCATAAAGGCCTGGAACACATTTGAAAATGAAGCGCACATTAACCAAATGGGCTACATGTTTGTTAAGGGTTAAAACAGGAATACAGATATGATCAGTAAAATGGGCTTCATGTTTGTTAGGGTTAAAACAGGAATACAGAGAGGATCAGTAAAATGGGCTACATGTTTGGCTTCATAAAAGTGAAAATCTTGCATAGTGTGCCTTTAACTCATTGAGTGCCAAAAACGTAATATTACGTTTTTAGCTTTTTTTTTTAATTACGAAACCAGACACTAACACATATGTGATTTTGGGAACTCTGATGAATGGAAATGAAATATATGACGATAGAAAACTAATGAAAACACAAGATCTGGACATTTTATCTGGACGTTTGATCTTAACTCGGCTTTTGATGGTTGCCGCTTTGTTTCGAATCAGTCACTGATTAGCCCATCAGTGACATGCACGCCAGGTCAAAATCAGGTCATTTATCTTCGTGGGTTTATCACTAGGTGGCAGGTCTCGTTAGATCTCTTCCCAGAAACTTTGCAGACAACACTTCTCAGGTGCTGGCACTCTAGGACAAAGCTTCCGAAAACAGCTTGGCATTCAAACATGTAGCCCATTTTACTGATCCTATATTCCTGTTTTAAAGGTATACTATGCAGTGTAGAGCTCCTTCTAGAGTCGCAATCCATTACTCTGCTATTCTATACTCTGCTATTGTAAATAGCAAACTTCACGACTTCCCCCTGTTTACAATGCAAATGCTTTTGTTGTGGAGGTGGAGGTGAAGGATAAAATAAAAACATCTCCAAAGAGCTATATCTTCTGACAAGTGTAGCAGGGTTAATTATGCTTCCCTGAATTCCCCCATCGTTTCTACAAGTTATATTGTAGTTTCCCACGCCTCTGAGGTACAGTAGGTTGTAGGGGGGTGTGGCTTGGGTGTAGCAGGGGTCGGTTCCCACGCTGAAGACCCCTTAAGTGTTCATGTAGCCCCCTCCTCTGCCTCTTTTGCGACTGTCCTGAGGCAGAGGTATGTGGAGTCTTGCATACAATACATCATATCTTTTATGGTTACTTGTATGGTGCATTTTTCACATAGAACTGTTTTCTGGTGTTGCACACCTTATATACGAGTTATGTTTATTTAAATCACTGTTTTTATGTTAGCTCGTTACACAATGCACATTACCTCAGTTCTACATGCTACAGTCTGCTAACGTGGCTGCAGGTGTAGCGACGTTAACTAGTTAGCTTACAGACTTTCATACTGGTGAATTGACTGAATGCATTTAAACGTGGTTTACCTGTTTGATTGGCAGGAGCTGTGATGCGACTGGCTCGCTCTCTGTCTGATGTGTTTGTTTTGTCTTATATTTCAGGTATGCCATGTTTGTTTAATGTACTTTTGTTATTGTCTATTCACATGTACTTTTGTGGGGACGCTGTTAACTGCGTGTCTTGTAGTCTTGCCGCGCGCTCGCTTTTGCTACTGTCCTGAGGCAGAGGAGCTGTGATGCGACTGGCTCGCTCCCTGTCTGATGTGTTTGTTTTGTCTTATATTTCAGTAAAAGAGTCAAAGACCAGGTCGGTTGTGGCGTCTCATACACAACACAACACAGAGAACGTGGTAGAGGGAAAACTACCTCTGTTACACAAGGTAATGTTTCACTTTTCTCACAAGATTTGGGGCAGCCGTGGCCTACTGGTTAGCGCTTCGGACTTGTAACCGGAGGGTTAGAACCCCGACCAGTAGGCACGGCTGAAGTGCCCTTGAGCAAGGCACCTAACCCCTCACTGCTCCCCGAGCGCCACTGTTGTTGCAGGCAGCTCACTGCGCCGGGATTAACGAGTGCTTCACCTCACTGTGTGTTCACTGTGTGCTGAGTGTGTTTCAAGTCACGGATTGGGATAAATGCAGAGAACAAATTTCCCCTCACGGGACTCAAAAGAGTATATATATATACACACTTATACTTTTTTGGCAGGGCGCCGCTCTTGGAAGTTGCATGGCTGGTTTTCTCGGTAGGGACTCGCTATGCTGTATAGCTATGCTAGGTGAACGATCCACCTATTACAAGTTCCTTTACCCATCAAATCGGCTTCGTAAAAGTGAAAATCTTGCATAGTGTGCCTAAACAGGAATATAGGTAAAATGGGCTACATGTTTGTTATGGGTTGAAACAGGAATACAGATAGTATCAGTAAAATGGGCTACATGTTTGTTATGGGTCAAAGCAGGAATACAGATAGGATTAGTAAAATGTAGCACTGCAGTTATCTGCATTGCTCTGCTCCAGGGAGCCTGAGGGCACCTGACCTACATGAAGCAAATGGCAACCGCAGCAGAGGTGCTGTAGAGCAGTTTGAAGTTGTATAGCACTACTTTTAGACATGTATAATAAAATTGTCAGCGTGTTAGACAGTATGCCATTTCAAACACTCACAGTTTTTCTCATCTGAGCCATCTGGACAGTCCAGCACCCGGTCACAGAACTTGGCGCTGGGCAGGCATGTTCCATCCCAGCATGCCTTGCTGCCGTCCATGCACCGCTGCTGCGGCATGCACTCTGAACCATTGGTCAGGTGGCCATGGGAACACATACAAGTGCGCCCACTTGGGTGCGCCAGGCACAGGTGAACACAGCCGCCGTTCTTCACGGAACACGCATTCCCTCCTGAGAGAGAGAGAGAGAGAGAGAGAGAGAGAGAGAGAGAGAGAGAGAGAGAGAGAGAGAGAGAGAGAGAGAGAGAGAGAGAGAGAGAGAGAGAGAGAGAGAGAGAGAGAGAGAGAGAGAGAGAGAGAGAGAGAGAGAGAGAGAGAGAGAGAGAGAGAGAGAGCTTCAGGCACAAAATTACCATTCCTAAGTCAACCACACCTCTGCTCTCACTTCTTTCAGTATTAAAAAAAAACAAGTCAACCAACAAGTCCTGATACCAGTTTTTTGCATGAGAGATTTGTTAGAAACCAAGAGGTGACCGACTGGGGCCACAGGAGAGAGGGTACATGAGACAGTCTTCTACTAAACAAGATTTGTGAGCCGAGGAGAGGTAGGGTCATGGAGCAAGATTGAAAAAGAATCCGGGGGGGGGGGGGAGAAAAAAAAAAGAGGGAGAAAAAGAATTGACCACATGGGGATTGCTGAAAGCTGAAAGGCTGCTTGAAAGAGGATCTCTGAAAGAATGACTGTTCTGTTCACAACACGGCCCGATCACTCTCTGACAAAGAGTCCTACTCACCTGCTTACACATACTTTGAGTAGCGCTTGTGCTGGAAAATGCACTTAAATTCACCTTCCCTTACTCAGATAGGGACAAAAGTAGATTTGTATGTATTTATGGTTATTATGTTAAATTATACTTAGTCCATCAATAACATTGGTATTTTATGGTTTTGATTTTACTATAAACTGTTCATATTAAATGTTTACATAATGGTTATTGAGGTCACTAAGTCGCTTTGGACAAAAGCATCTGCTAAATCACACTCACAAGAGGGAGGTGCCAGTAGTAGAAATGGAAAATAACTTGTGAATGAGATGGAAGGCCCTACAGGGGGAGGGAAAGGGAGCAGGCCTCTGTACAAGTCTACATTGCTTGACCTCTTTACCTTTTTGACTGGACCTGCTGTAAGCCTTCACTTCAACGACATTGGTCTTCACCTCAAACCACAGCTGTTTTGGTTGGAAACCATCGCTGTACCACATCTTGGTCACATCTGTGGAGAAACGATCAACAAAGGTCACAAGTGACGTCTCCAGAGGTTCTGTTCCACCATGGTTTGGTTCAAAAAATGTTGCATTCAAGGTGTCGGTGATTAAATGACATGTGATTAGGTGGCCCAGCACACTAGAGATCACTAACTTTACAGAATAATGGCCATTGATGAAACTGAGACATTAAGTGCTAAATCAGGTATAAAAGTTCTAAACAGCACACACTGTTGCACACCATCTACCAAAACCTGTAAACAAAATAAATGTATATGCACACAAAGACTACAAGAACACTAAAATGTTTGTGGCACAGGAATAACTGCCAAGTCATTGAGCAAAAACATACAGTAAGATACCTGAGAGAACAATACACAGTCACTAACATGCATGCTCAATAACTCAGCAGAGAGAACAAGGTCCCTGTTAAAAAATGCAGGAAGTTAAGATGCAGTCTACTAGACACAATTTCCACTTAAGATTCTACACCTGTTTATCAGCGCTCGTATCCACATTTCTGATTGCCAACATGACTTCAGATTCCGTATTGACACCACTAGACCAATTCTCCTCTAGCAAAACGGTCATGTGGTCATAGGGCCTTGAGCTGGACAGACAGAAAACCTATGTGCTGTTTAAAACAGACTTATAAATGTGTGACACCAAACACCATAACATTCTCTTTCAGGCAAATCAAGAAAGACCGCAATACCGTTGTCCAGGGTGACCCAGAGGAGGATATTGTCAGTGCATGTGAAGGACACAATGAGGTCTGGGCCAGTCTTATATTCTCTGTACTTGGAGCCATCAATGCCTATGGAAGCGATCACTCCTTTACCTGAGTGGCAGAGAAAAAGTGTCATTACTGTAAAAAGGGAGTTCTGTGTATGTAGAGCTCTTAAAAAAAAAGTTTTCAAACTTAACAGGTTGGCAAGCTGTCAATACATACTTACATACATACATACATAGAAGTGTAATAATTTTGTCTATGCAGATTGTTTGGAAGTAAGTATGAAACAAAACATACTGATGCATAGAAAAATATGAAACTGAAATCTCACCAATATCTGCCCAGTAGAGCTTTGAGCCCTTGTTGGAGAAGGTCAGAGAGGTGGCAATGGCTGCGTCCGCCCACAGAACCGTGCGGTTGGCCCCGTCCATGAAGGCACAGTCCACCTGCAGAACGTCCTTGCCTCTCCCCCCTGCCCTTCCTGTGGCGGTGAAGCACATGCGCCCGGTGGGCGGGTGGAGGGCGATGGAAATGGTGTGCCCACTAGCCACTAGGAGCTCGGTGGTATAGCGCCCGTCAGCGGTGGTCACGTGCACAGCCGGTTGGGCCCGTGAGCTCCAGTAGAGGTTCTGTGTGACCCAGTCCACGGCCAGCGCGGTCACCACGTCACCGGGCAGCTGGAGCAGGTGCCGGGTCTGGGTCAGAGACGACCCGCTCAGCTTCAGAGTGCTCACGGAGGCCAGGCCCGCGTCCGACAGGTACAGCAGGCGCTCCTTCATCACCATGTCCATCGCCATGGCCTCGTTCATCCTGGGCAGAAGCAGGGCCCGATGCTCTGGCCACTTCTTCAGATCTTTGGCACCTCGCAAGCCACGCAGATAAATCTACACAAGACCGAGAGGAACAAAATGCAAGCCAAGGCAAGGCAAGTTTATTTATACAGCACATGTCATACACAGGGTTAAATTAATGTGGAAAGAATAATAGTAAATATAAGCATGAAGGGGCACTAGGGAAATAGTACATCACAGCAATACCAAGCCTTGCTGAACCAGTTTAGCTATGGCAGTTGCTACATGCAGTGTAAATAAAGGGTTAATACACATCCATTTGCTTTGTTATTTGCCTTCAGTTGGGGAGGGGGTCGTGTTGAGAAAGACCCACCTGAGTGACTGTGGTGGGAGACAGCATGAGAAGAAAGGATGAAGAGGAATCAGAATCAGTCGGGGGGGAGCAGGAGAGTCCATCCCCAGCCAGGAGCAGCCCTGCTGGGCAGCGGCACACGGCCTGGGGCCCTGGAGCCAGGAGGCACAGATGGGAGCAGTGCAGACGCTCACAGGGGTTAGAGGTCACGGACTGCAGGAGGGGGTGGACGGCCTGGACCGATGGGGGGTTAAGTCAAAAACACAAATGAGATGAACATGCAGTATGATCCATTTTTATATTCTAGATATATTATACCAATACAGTCATCACTTTTTGAAACTACTGGTGTTTAAATGAGGCTTTTCAACTTAATTTGAAACTATTGTTCTTTTAACTAATAATGTAGTGTTTATTGCACTTGGCGGACCCTTTCGTCCGAAGTGACTCACAATATGTAAACACACAAATTAGAACTGACAATCCAACCATATGCCACCAGCATCATGTGCGTACTTGGCCCAGTGGCATCAAGACATGCAAGTAATCTGACCAAGTTTAAGACTCCTTACCTTAAGTCCAAAAGGTTGGCTAGGTCTTTTGAGGATGACTTTGCGATTCTTGCCATTGACTTTGCTGGCTCCTTGAATGGTTCTTCTCTTGGTATCAGACCAGTAGACCATGTCGTTAAACACAGCCACCGAAAAGGGACTGGGCGTCTCCGGCAGCTGAAGCAGCTGAGGAGAGGGATGGTGGCCATGAGGGACCAAAAGACTGAACTACACTCAAGATGGTCTAGTTTGAGAAGTATTTCACATCATATCATATATATATATATATATATATATATATATATATATATATATATCATATATATATATATATATATATATATATATATATATATATATATATATATATATATACATACAAAAAATAAGTGTATAAGTATATTTCTATACTGTATATACATATATATGGACTGTACAGACAGATATATCTGAATTAGTGAACACACAGCGAACACACTGAGGTGAAGCACACACTAACCTAGAGCAGTGAGCTGCTTGCTACAGCGGCGCTCAGGGAGCAGTGAGGGGTTAGGTGCCTTGCTCAAGGGATGTGGGCATGGGAGAGCAGTGCTCAACCACTTCCCCCGCCCACATTTTTCCTACTGGTTGGGGATCAAACCGGCAACCCTTCGGTTACAAGCCCGAAGCCCTAACCAGTAGGCCACGACTGCCCCTTGTACACAGTTATAAATGGCTTGTTTATGTAAATAAGCCTATATCTAAAATATATAATTATAATTCTTTTTAATACTTAATAAATGAGGCAATAATGTTCTCTCCAGTCAGAGAACATTTTGGCAGGATGCACTGGTAAATGTTACATTAAGGTGCTGCGGTACCTTGATGTTCTCTCCAGTCAGTGAGGCAGATCCGATGCATTTGAGCCTCTCGTCTGTCCAGTAGACTCTCTCCTCCAACAGGTCTATGGTGACACTGACCGGCCAGCTGAGGCTCTCGCTCACCACCAAACGCCTGTCAGAGCCGTCCATGCCCGACCGCTCGATCTGAGGCTCCGAGCCAATCTCTGACCAGAACATCAACCTGAGGAGACCACAAAACATTAGCCTTGAGGCCTGTCTACAATTCTAACTTTTTGTTCTTTAACAAATCTCTTCTACCAGCACTAGTCATATAAAGTTTAAAGTTATAGTTGATTGGTATTTAGCAGATGCTTTTCCTCCAAAGGTCACCTGGACTCTCAGTGGTGGATTTGGACGCATTCTCAGGCAGTGACGTTATTGCTGTTCCACCACACCCACCATGGTGCTTTGGGTTAAAAAGGTCTGCTAAATACCAAGTCTACTTTAACTTATCACTCTATATGACTCTAGACTGGCCCTAATGGACATCACATTACAGGATCAAAGACTAAAGCACAATCAATGTTTGACGAGCAAAGTGTTCAATTCCACTGATTAGAACACCTCTTGAGTAGCCCAGAAATCTAGACGCGCCCCATAGCGGCAGCAAATTACATTTGCTGCTAGGGCTAGTCTAGCAACTCTCCATTGGCTTGTGAGCTCCAGAAATCGAAATTGAAATTGTGTATAGAGTCGTTTGGTGGGCTTAACATAATGATTGATGGCAGAGTTGCAACGGTTTGGCTTGAATTCCCTGCTACTTGAAAACAAATATCCTATTGCGTGCAGAGGGAATTTGAAAAGACAACTGATTACCCCGCCCCTCAGACTGAGCATTGCGAACGGTGAGTGCCCAGACTCTACATTTTAATATATACACATACATATACATGGGGCCTGCAGCCCCCACCTCCCCCCTAAAAAGTTAGGTTTTTACCCCCTCTGAGGCAGTAGAGCCAGGGAGCGGGGCTGCTCCAGATCTTCATCCAGGATCACTGTGTAGTTCTCGGGCTTGACCACCGTGGGGCTCAGTCTGACTGCCAGAATCTGCCCAGCCACACCATCCACCCAATACAGGTTCCTTCCCACCCAGTCCAGAGCGATGGAGTCAGATTTCACACCTGAGGGACAGTGTACCACTGCTATATTTGCACATACAAAGACCACAGCAACATTTTACAACTGCACTGTACCATGCTCTGAGGTGAGGCTCTAAACCTGAAAGTGAAATGCCTAACAAATAATACTTTGTCCTTTATGACCTATAGGGCAATTCCACACAAAACTGTCACGTCCATAACGCCAACTAAATACCATGGCATTGTTTTGCCATTACGGTGTGACAGTTTTGCACGGAATTGCCCTATACACACACACACTTGTATAACATCACCACTACAGATGCATAGGATATAAATGTGTATAGTGGGAAAGACTGTACAGAAATCTGTCAAAAATGAGGGTAAAAAAAAAAGTCCATTTACCTGTGACAAGAGTGCCCAAGTACTTTTGTTCGTGTGCTGCCCACTTGATGCTGGCCTCGTCCAGACTGACCCAGTAGACTCGCTGCTCCAACCAGTCATAGTCCACGGAGAAGATGGGCTTCTTGCCCGGCGCCATCAGAACCTTCTTGTCCCCACTCCTGAGGCCCAGCAGAACCAGCTCGGACTGCATAGAGGCCAGCAGACTGGGCTCATCTGTACGGACACAGGCTCCGAGTCAGACACTTGCTCACACTGAAAACTAACCACTAGTGCTTGGCAAAGCATTTGACAACATCACACTGCATTTATATAGTGCTTTTCAAGACACCCAAAGAGCTTTACAGTGAAGGGGGAACCTCACTAACCACCACTGATGTGTAGCAGCCACCATTTTTAAGATGCTGGTAGACTAAGATCCATTTCTGTTTCTGATTCATTATGTTACGCATTCATAGGTTATTAGTATGCTCCCTGGGAACCAAAGTCATGGTTTTTATGTTCCTGTAATTCAACTGGCAGTTGAAGGTCTGAGGGGCAATAAACACCTGTAAAGTAACCTGACAAACAATGGCACATTGCCTGGAACAATTCTCCATCTGACATCAGCCTACAGTCAGATATCCAAAGTTAGCTAAAGGGTAAGCCATGTGTTATCTGCCTTAGTTATCTGCACCTAGTATTGTACCAATGTGTGGCACTGCCTGCAGTGTTTTTTTAAAACACCATTCAGTGCCATCACACACTCCAGTGGATGTGAATAGATACATAAATACTTTCACACAATGTACTAAATGACTTAATTAGAGCTTCCATCTGCATGGATCAGGAACTTTCTCAATCTGAGGATTAACCAGGCATGTAAAAGTGATGGACAAATCATGTTATCGTGGGGTATACAGGTAAAACAGATCCATTTTAATTTCTGATTCATACATGACCAAATGGCACAAGTCATACTGAACCAGAGCCATGTTATTGGTTTTCCTTTCAGTCAACTGGAAACACAAGCCCTGAGGTTTAAAAACATCACATGACAACTTGACATGAGAAAACAATGGCACGTTGCCTTGAACAGTTCTGTACTTGACAACTTTGGTTCCTAAAGTTATCTGTAGGCCCATGTGTTATCAGCACTCGTTGTTGCAGCCTGTGTTGCACCAATCTCTCGTCACAGCTGCAGGCATTTTGTGTCAGCTGTGGCACGCACCATTCAGTGTCATCTCGTGCTCTTGTGGACGTGAACAGATCTATAAATATTTCTATATGCTGAAGGCAGCCTTTGAAGATGTGAATCTCTGAAAATGACTAATGGCCTCCTTACACCAAACAACTTTGACAAGAATTGGGAAAGATTCTTGAAAGACTGTAGTCTTTTAACAAATGCCCCCATTCAAGCTTTACTCAAAAGACTCCAATCTTTCAAGACTCTTTACCAAATCTTGTCAAAGTTGTTTGGTGTAAGGTGGCCATAACGCATTGGCGCTCATTACCATGTGTTGCTTTCCTACCCTCAGATGATCTGAAACATGCTTCCACTGTGAAACTGAAAGATTCAGATCTTATCCATTCAGGTGGAAAACATTTTGTTTTGAAAAACTCAACTGTCATTTCTGTTAGGTCTGTCCTTCACCTTTGGGACACCACACCTTGCATTCCATACATGCAAGTGAGGGAGGCGACATCTTCAAAAGTTCAAACTCTGCAGTGACAAATGGATGAACAGGATGCACTATTCACAAGACAAATAGGCACTGTTTGTGTCACAGGGCTGCACTGAGGATCATTGCATTGCGGTCATATTTGCTCCTCTGTAAATCAAACTTGACTGAAGCTATGGTCCAGTATCAATCGTTTGATTTCTATTTCTTGAACTGACTGGCAATGACCATCGACTGCACTTCTCACCACAGCAGAAATGGGGCATTTTGATTGTTGACTAGCACAGAAGCACGTGTCAAGCTTACACTCAATGCTTGTTTTAAGCCCCCACCGTCGACTTTAAGGCACCCAACCCTAACACTACCCCTAGTGCCTTCCATGCAGCGCTGTCTGGAAGACTACGTTGGGGACTTAAAACAACAAAGAGACAAATTGTACTTGATAAGGGCTACAGAGGAAACTACATTGGCCTCAGGGAACCTCCATGCCAACACCGATACTGTAGACCTGAGTCACTGGATATGGAAATATAACTGGTGTGCTAACCATCTTATTTGGTTACAGAACCTCAAAACTCAAAGATCAAAAACAGTATTCCAGCAAAGCGGAAATGTGACCTTCCACCAATACAGAACGAAAAGAAAATGTATTGAATTTGGAGAAAGAGAAACAATCTCCCTCTCCCTCTCTCAAACAAACACACGCACACACCTGGTGTTTTACAGGTTCTCCCGTCAGGCTCCAACAGGAAGCCAGGGCTGCACTGGCAGAGGAAGGATCCGCGGGAGTTGAGGCAGATGTGTGAGCATGCAGACGGGCCACTCTCCTTACACTCGTCCACATCCTTACAGGTCAGCCCGTCCGCCTGCAGCCTGAAGCCTGCCTTACACATGCACCTCTGCCCACCAACATGGAGAACAGATCTCAGTTTAAAGACCAACTGATATTTTGGCCTGTTAGCAGAACAGTACTTTTACAGCAAAATTAAAAGAACGAATGTGTACATCCTTTTGCATGGCTACAAAATGACAAAACACTGAATTAATGCACTAAATCATTGACATATTTCAAATAGTCATAACTGTATGCACATCCTATGAAGTCAATGTCTGACTTACATGCCAAACTATGCTCTATAGACCCTTTCAACAATAAAAACAAAAACAATGCTTGAACATTCTATTTGGTTCCCAATCTACTTCCTCTGCATTAAGATAACATATGGAATGTTAAAACAGAAGCCTTGTGGGGCCAACTATGATGCTGATAATGGAACTCTTGAAAGGGTCTATATAAATAGGCCAAGGGTGCATGGGGGACTTGGGGAGACGTGCAGCCTACCGCTCCGTGAGGAGTCTGGACGCATGTGTGGTCACAACGGGGGCTGCCGGAGGAGGTGCAGTTGCTTTTGGCACACCCTGGGCCTTCGTCCGAGCTGTCCAGACAGTTAGTGGCTCCGTTACACACTAGCGCCAGGTCCACACACTCGCCACTTCTGCACGGGAACTTCCCAGTCAGGCACTTCACCTGGCCACCTACGTCACCGCAGAATAACAATCACGTTTACAAACACACTGCATGGAATCACTGCCAGTGATGGGGCTGCACCATTTGGGGGAAATATCTAACAACATTTTTTTTCTGACAGATACTGTGATAGTGATTTGATTTGTGATAAAATAAATAAATAAAATAATAAATAAATAAATAAATAAATAAAAAAATAAATAAATAAAAAAAGTCAAGCTTCAGCTCAATATTCCAACTTCGTTGAAGTAAGCCTACTTGGGCTTGGCTATCATGCTAGTGCAGCACTCAAGTTAGACGACATGACTAGAGATACGACGACAAACCACTGGGACAGAGTTGTGAGCTGCACAATTAATTGCAGCCTTTGTGATTAGCTAATTGCATGAGTTCAAAATGAGATTTTGATTAAACAAATTGAAAATTATGTTTTATGTTATAAATTTATGTCGTTTTAGGCTTATTGTATGTCAATTCAGCGAAAGAGACAGGGAAATCTGAGTACAGGGCCATTTACAATGACTCATTTAAAACTGCACCCAAAACACTGCCCTAACCGGTTGATCAAGTTATGACCATCAAAATAAAGCCGCACATTAGGCATGCAACAGCACTCACATCCAGTCTCATCGCTGTGGTCATGGCAGTCGTTGGTGCCGTCGCACCTCCAGGACTGGGGGATACACTGGTCCTTAGAGGAGCATGCCCACTGCATCTCTCCGCACTTCAGCAGTGAAGTCTTACAGTTCTAGAAGATTCCCCAGGGAGGCACATGGAAAGGGCAAATACACCACAAATCATGCTGTTACATACACATTTATTAATTTAACAGATGTTTTCATCCAAAGCAATTTACAAAATGAGGATCAACATTCAAGCTCCCTTGTAAATGAGAGTTTAACAATAATATTACAATAAATATTACTACAAGAGGATGAGAAGGTTTAAGTTCTAGTCCAAGTGTAGTAGCAAAAGGAGGTAGGAGTGAAGTGCATGGGTATATACAGATTGGTAAGTGAATGTTCAGTGTGCTGGGTTGTTAGAAGTGTTCAGAGGGCTCTTCAAGAGTTCTTAGATGCAACATTTCTATCCATGTGCAACATTCCTGTCTATATTCTAAATCAATTCTCTGTCCATCAACATGTGCTTCTTGTGTGGAGTATAAAGGTGAAATACTACTACTGAATACCACACTCATATTCCTCATGATTGCATTTGTGGTTAAAACATTTCTTTTGCTATAGTAAGATTGAAACCTCATCACATAACTTCACAAAATCTCAGGTTCACATACTGTACATTGCTAACTGTTGCAGCATCTGACGAGATGGCTTACACACTGAATGACTCAAACTAATCAAATAATTCCACTGGCTGTGCATGAATCACTGATGAATCACGGTAATTCACCACAGCATTCCCCAACCTCACCCTAACCTGAGCCATCACTGACGTCCTTGGTGGCATGAGACATAGACCCAACCACCACGTGACCTAGACCCAACCACCACGTGACCTAGACCCAACCACCACGTGACCTAGACCCAACCACCACGTGACCTAGACCCAACCACCACGTGACCTAGACCCAACCACCATGCCACCTACACCCAACCATAGTGTTAATTTCGTCAGACAAGACGAGAGGAAATATGTTTGTCAACGACCTTTTTTTTCCATGACTAAGACGAGACGGTACTAATGTACTGTAACACTGACTAAGACTATCTTAATATAATATCATTGTTGACGAAAAAAGACGACTAAAATGTTTTGCATGAAATAAAACTAAGATAATGAAGAGATTTTTTCTTCAACAAAATGAGAAGACAGAATATCTAGCTGTTACGTTTTCAAAATATTCCGAATGAGTTCATGCGCAACAGCTTTCCTGTAGGCTAGTCTACGTGCTGTTGCTGCAACCCTGTGGCTGCAACATGAAACTACATGGAACAAGAACACCGGGTATTTTTGACCGAGTTAGAAAGCTAACTACCTAAGCTTTATGCCACAATGCTAGATAGCCTACCTAGTAATCAGAAATAATTTCTTATAAAAAAAGAACACTAAAATGTTTTGACTAAAACTGACTAAGACTAAGATACCTTTAGTTTTCTAAGATACCTTTAGTTTTCTTTCACGAGACGTAGACCCAACCACCATGCCACCTACACCCAACCACCATGCCACCTAGACCCAACCACCATGCCACCTAGACCCAACCACCATGCCACCTAGACCCAACCACCATGCCACCTAGACCCAACCACCATGCCACCTACACCCAACCACCATGCCACCTACACCCAACCACCATGCCACCTACACCCAACTGCTACGAGACGTAGACCCAACCACCATGCCACCTAGACCCAACCACCATGCCACCTAGACCCAACCACCATGCCACCTAGACCCAACGGCCACGAGACGTAGACCCAACCACCATGCCACCTAGACCCAACCACCATGCCACCTAGACCCAACCACCATGCCACCTAGACCCAACCACCATGCCACCTACACCCAACCGCCATGCCACCTACACCCAACCGCCATGCCACCTACACCCAACCGCCATGCCACCTACACCCAACCGCCATGCCACCTACACCCAACCGCCATGCCACCTAGACCCAACCACCATGCCACCCTCTGCCCACCTCCAGCTGCCCCCTCTCACCCGCTCATCGGAGCCGTCGCTGCAGTCCTCGTCCCCATCACAGAGCCACTCCTGCAGCAGGCACTCATCACTCCCTGGGCAGCGCAGCTGCGGGGGGCATGTGGGTGGCTGGCTGCACCCCTTCTCGTCCGAGTGGTCCCGGCAGTCAGCGTAGCCGTCGCAGCGCAGGGGCTGGTCCACACACTGGCCGTTACCACACTGGAACTGAGGACTCCCGCACGCCTCCACCACTGGATGAAAGATAAGGACAGGAAAAAAAAAGAAACCAAAAAAATTGTGTGTGTGTGTGTGTGTGTGGTTTGTCACACTCTGGATCTGGTCTTACAGGCAAAATGTTACCCAATATATACATTTAGAGCGAGAGTGTGTGACATCTAATTTCTAGGTGTAAAATCAGAGGTCAGCACCTCGTTAATAATGTTTTGGTCTGTTACGATGTGGCGTTTTTTGTTCCCTGTCCTTGTATAGATAAACACATGAAACAAACAGCGCACTATATATGTGTGGACAAGTATTGTGGAAGGCAAAAAGATATACTATGGAAATAAGAATATGTATACTTTCCCTATAGGATATCCACAATAATATCCACTTAAAAAAAATACTAACAAGATCAACAAGAGCCGCTGCTCAGTACAAGCACAATATGGAGGGCAGTGCTGGTTATGACACCTCAAACATTTGCAAAGGTCCAGTGACTCACCACAATTAGCCTCGTCAGAACCATCTGTACAATCTTTTTCTCCATCACATAAGAAACCTTCAGGGATGCAGCGGGTCTCGTTATCACAGCGATGGCTGCAGCTCTTAGTGGCCTTGAAGCAGTCCAGCTCATCTGAGCGGTCCTGACAATGAGGCGTTCCATCACACACCTGCTTTTGGTCAATACACATCCTGCCGTGGGCACACTGAAACTGACCTGTGGATGAAAATGACTTATGTGCACACTTTTTAAATGTAGCAGACTCTAGTCTAGAACATACTTCTATTTTAAGATGAAAAACTACGTAGACAAAGTAAAGAAAAGTAGTTAAGTTTCATCAGGTTATGCTTCCATGCCAGCCGCTGCCATTCTCCAAAAACCTTCACCTAAAGAATAACAGTCATAAACACCCACCATGCCTGTATGGACAAGTTAAAACACCTCCTCACCTGGTTTGCAGGCGAGGTCACACCCGTCCTCATCCGAGCCATCTCGACAGTCCTTCTCTCCATCACACACGTGGCTGTACAGAACGCACTCGGTCCCATCCCGGCACGCTTTAGAGCCCAAACGACACTTCAGAGGGGAAGCCGTGGTCCAACGGGATTTGTATCCAGCTTTGAGAGGTGATCACAGGAGAAAATAAGTTCTGTTTGGCCATCATAATAACCCGCATACCATGTCCATGTTGTTAGATTTTAGTGGTTTTCTGTATGTCATTCTTTTGGTTCTTTGTTTAATACTGCAGAAACAGGATGTTTATTGTAAGCAGACAGAATGTCGTCACCTTACAATAGCAAATGGTGTACCTAACTAATTGTTCCCCCACAAGACGTCTTAATTGAATAAGGCTACATCACTGCCTGTCCCTCCAATTTGACCCCAGACGTGAATGTATATTCTGGTATTATAATTATCCAGGAGTTTCCCAGATCTTGGCTTCAGTTCATTACCTTGGCTTCACCTTGCAACACTGTGCGGTGCTGTGCGTATAACAGAGTTACCAGAACTCTGTTGTTACATCCAGAATAAAGAACTATTCTTTTGCAAGCCAGCCTCAAGTTTTACCTGCTCTTAACTACACTGGAATCTACTCGGTCAACTGTGTCTCCATTTGGAATCAAGGAGACAATTTTATTAGCATTCTTCAATGTCAAAGTATGGAAATGGGCATCACCTGTCAGCAACAATAACATCATATTTCTCTTACATTAACATCTGCTCATAATCCCTTCTGCCTTCATATAACGCTTCAGTCAGAGACCAAACATAGACTTACCCAACAAACATACCAACCCATCTCCTTAGAGACCCAACAGACTTAAGTGCATCTACTTTGTTCATTGTTTACATTTATCCACACAATGATCTCAATCACAACCAGTATGCTCCCAAACTCACAGCAGTTCCTCTCGTCCTGTCCGTCCTGGCAGTGGTGTGTCCCATCACAGATCTGCGGCTGGGTCAGACACTTGGTGCCACCGTCACACGTGCGGTCACAGGAGGAGGGTTGCTTTGGACACTTCCTCTCGTCCGAGCCGTCGGGACAGTGGTTGCGTCCGTCACATACCAGCTTTCTCTCGATACACTTGCGTCGGTCCTCACAGAGGAAGTGGGCTACAGAAGCCAAATTGGGAGAGATTAGTGTGACGTGACCATATGAAAAATACTATTTATTTAATAATTTGAGTATGCATGTCAGATTTCAGTACCGACAATGCGACCGTAGGGTTCACACCTGAATAACCTAATCTGGTTTGACTCTAGAGAGGCTTTGTATGATTTGTAAATAAATCTCTAAACATTCCCCATATTGTAACAGACCTGATCCATATAGCACACGTTTGTTTTTTACCTGGATCTGAGCATGCATCCACACAGTCTCTTTCATCGCCTCCATCAGGGCAGTCTCTCCTCCCATCACACAGCTGGGTCTGGGAGATGCACAGGGACGTACCCTCACACAGTACCGAGGGGAACCTGCAGGGGGACGGGGTTGGACCAGGCATAGTGAGACCTGTTGGTGACAGACAGAGAGGCAAGACAAGACAGTTTGTATAGCGCATTTCATACACAAGAAAACTCAACGTGCTTTACATCTTAGAATGGCAGATAATAATAAATAAAAATAAAGAAGGAAAATATAAAAATAAATACTTACGTGAACATAAAATACAGGAATGACGTAAAACATAAAAGGTCATAAAATGCATTTAAGAGTGCAGCGTGAAACTCTAAAACAGGTATACATGAGGGGAATGGCTCCCTTGAAGGGATCAAATGTGAGCAGAAAACAAATGGTTCCTGGACAGGAGTTTTTCCCTCTAAAAAAGACTGCTATAATTAACTCTGATGAATTCATTTACAAAACGATTTGGAACCAGCGACCACAACATTAACATTTCATACAGGCCACTATAGGCATACAGCTATAGGGATGCACCGATTGTGACTGACACCTAGGTTTACAATAACAGTTAATGCTAATAACTATATTTTTTATTTATTTGTCGTTTTGTTTTACTGTTAATTACCCTACAATGGCCGGGAAATGAAAATGATTCAGTTATTTTTCAATTATTATTTTTGTAGATATTTTATGTTCACTTATACCATTTAGCTAGTGCAGAATTGATGCGACATAACAGATGAACATTAGCCACTGCCAAAATTATTTACTGATAGGATGATTCCAGTCAACTAGGCAAGTATTGGCTGATACCAATGTTTGGCTGATATCAGTGCATCCCAACATAAATCAATACAGTGTTTTTGTAATCCTTCCTGGTGTTGTTCATCATGCATGTTTGCAGTACCCCCTTTCAGATATGCTGTTCCAATTTTATGTAAATAGGGCCAACAAGCTGTATCCTAATAATAGAAAGGCATTTCAATCACAGTGTACTGAACCTTTGTCAGTACGTGTACAATGGCATCCATACATGTATGTCAACCATTGACTAAACCTGGATTAGTCAGTCAAATCAAAGCTCAGCATTGCAAGGTGCCTTCAGCCGTTTACACGCAGGGACAGAGGGTGCGGAACGGTTTATAGAACATTTAGACATTGTTGGTTCTCTTTATGGAGCATGCATTGCTGGTTCTGAGTTGCAGAATGTGGACATGTTAAGTGTGTTTTAGTGCTGGCTAAAAATGTGGCTTTGATGGGCCAAAAAGCATGTCCAAAGAGCAAAGAATCTAGAATGAAGTTTTGGCACCCCCATATGGTCAAAGAAAACTACAGCAGTTCACCTCATCTGAACATTACAAAGTTCCTATTGTATGAACAAGATGAGCTAGCTCCTCAAAGTCAAATGACTTTGAAAAGGCAACAGGTCACATTAAGTACAAAGAAAATCTCTGAGATATGTTATGTTACTTTAAACTCACTGCAATTAGCCTCATCAGTGCCATCCAGGCAGTCTCTCTCTCCATCACACACAAAGTTTTGTGGGATGCAGCGAGTCTTCTCATCACAGCGATGGCTGCAGCTCTTAGTGGCCTTGAAGCAGTCCAGCTCATCTGAGCGGTCCTGACACTGAGGTGTTCCATCACACACCTGCTTCTGGTCGATACACATGCTCCCATGGGCACACTGAAACTGACCTGCAGATTAATTAAACACAGACAAGCATGATGAGTGACTAGCATTCCATCAATAGTGACAAGAATTGGTGGTTTCTTTATTGCGATTCCAGCTGCTGCATGAAGGCATGAAAAGGGTATATTTGCTCAGTACAGGACTCTTAGAACCAATTCCTCTTTCTGAGTTCCTGCTTGATAAAGTTGCTCTGTTGATGTTTTTTCCCCTTTGGTTAGGCCATGATTCTTTTCTTTCTTTGGTTAGGCAGTCAGACTACTGCTAGCGCAATATGCATTATGAAGGGAGAGCCATTACAGATCCTGGGTACAATGTATTTTGTATAAATGTTGCACCTCGTGTCCTGTTCCTTTGTAGTTTTAGATATGCTTGGTTGTCGATTGGCCTCTATGGCAATACATGTTGTACTGTGAAGGAGCATTTTTACGGATCCCGGGTACAACAAATGGCTCATGCTTTGTAATGCAAATCGGCTTTGTTGTTGATCAGGCACTGTGGGAAATCCCCCACCTATAGCACAATGAATTAAAAACATTTCCGTTGTATGTCTGAAATCACCTGGTTTGCAGGTGAGATCACACCCCTCCTCATCTGACCCGTCTCTACAATCCTTCTCTCCATCACACACGTGGCTGTGGAGGACGCACTCACTCCCGTCCCGGCACGCTTTAGAGCCCAAGCGACACTTCAGAGGGGTTGTCTTGGAGATCTTGGTAGCAACGGTGGGACACCCAACCTCATCAGATCCATCAAAGCAGTGGGAGCGCCCGTCACAAACCAGATTCCTCTCGACACACTTCCGCCTGTCCTTGCACAGGAAGTGTCCTGAGGAGGATGGAGAGGACAACTGATAAATCTCTAATCATAATAGCATAACACCCATTTCATTACAGCAACAATAACATATGGGGACGCTTGACTGCCTTTGGAGCTGTATTGTGCATGCATGTGTATTATAGCTCAAAATGCACAACTCCATGAAGCCTACTGAACCTGCTATAGCTATATATACCTGGATCTGAGCATGCATCCACACAGCCCTGCTCATCTGCTCCATCAGGGCAGTCTCTCCTCCCATCACACAGCTGGGTCTGGGAGATACACAGGGACGTGCCCTCACACAGTACTGAGGGGAACTTGCAGGGGGAGGTGATGGTGGTGGTGGAGGCTGGTGCCAGGGTAGTAGAACCTGTTGGTGACAAAATAATTCAAATGAGTCGTAGCTAAGAACCTATATAGTACATTTACAGCAGTTAATAAAACAAAGCAAGTACACCATTAATATCTGATTCCAGTTAAATATCCGACACTGGCTACCTGTCTAAACAACTTATTCTTAAGTGTGACAGGTGTGTTTAGCTATTCACATAGAAAAAGAAAAATAGTTGCAACACTTCGAGTGTAAGGGGACTGGATAACAGAATGTCAGCATGCTAAGTGCACCACCACAGGTGTCAACTAACAATACGGGATTAGAATGGAATTAAACATTCCACAGCCAATTTGCTCTCCAAAAATCAACAGAAATGTTCACCAAGATATGGGGGACACTGTGGCACAGCATCCATACCACATTTGGGTTCGAAGTCCAACCTGGGTCATTTTCTGACCACATCCCATCTCTCCCTCCCTCGCTTCCGGTCACTCTTAACGGTCCTGTCTGATTAAAAGGCATAAAAGCTAAACAAACAAAAAAAAAAAAAAATACCTGGAGGCCCAGTGGACTCCCCACAATTAGCTTCATCAGTGCCATCCAGGCAGTCTCTCTCTCCATCACACACAAAGTTTTGTGGGATGCAGCGGGTCTTCTCATCACAGCGATGGCTGCAGCTCTTAGAGGCCTTGAAGCAGTCCAGCTCATCTGAGCGGTCCTGACACTGAGGTGTGCCATCACACACCTGCTTCTGGTCGATACACATGCTGCCATGGAAACACTGGAACTGGCCTGCAGGTGGTGCAATTGCAATATACATATATTATGTTTATATATAAATAAAAAAAATCAGACAATCTAATACAAAGCCAGTTGTGTCACAGCAAAAGTGCTCCATCACCTGACAACACTACTACAACCTTCTTAGCCTTTTGAACAAACACAGGCCGATTCATTACACACTTGATAACAGCATGAGTTGCTCAGCATCAACCTCACCTGGTTTGCAGGCGGCATCACACCAGTCCTCATCCGATCCGTCTCTACAATCCTTCTCTCCATCACACACGTGACTGTGGAGGACGCACTCACTGCCGTCCCGGCACGCTTTAGAGCCCAAGCGACACTTCAGAGGGGTTGTCTTGGAGATCTTGGTAGCAACGGTGGGACACCCAATCTCATCAGATCCATCAAAGCAGTGGGAGCGCCCGTCACAAACCAAATTCCTCTCGACACACTTCCGCCTGTCCTTGCACAGGAAGTGTCCTGCGGAGGTGACAAAGCCAGACTGTTAGCTTTGATACTACAACACAAATGCATATGTGGCAGCATATTTATCAAGTTATCTATGCAGAATCATCCAAAGCCCACCTGGATCTGAGCATGCATCCACACAGCCCTGCTCATCTGCTCCATCAGGGCAGTCTCTCCTCCCATCACACAGCTGGGTCTGGGAGATACACAGGGAGGTGCCCTCACACAGTACTGAGGGGAACCTGCAGGGGGGCGGGGTTGGCATCGCCATGGCAACACCAGCAGTCAACTCTGTTGACAAAAGGACTTGAAGTGAATGTTCTCAGAAGGCCACTGGTTTGAGATCATAGTTTTTAAGTCTTATTTATCTTATTTATGTTTCAGCAAAGCAACAGCTACCGCTAGCTACATCAGCATCTCCTTAGTCTTAAGTGCAAGCAGGTTTACTCAGTTATTCACAAAGTGGACAGATGCAGTACTGTAGACCCCTGTGATGTGGATTGAGGAACAAAGGCAAGTCCAGTGGAACACCCCCGTTGCTAAATATATGACAGTATATGCAACAGTTTTCTCAACTCTGATCTTGCAGATCTAGACTCTAGAGAGCAGACAGTGTTAAAGCAACACGATGGAAGAATCAATATTTATGACCTTTGGGTCAATATTCAATGCCATTTACAGAAGACGACGAAGACGACGAAGAAAGTGTCATGATCCTACCCATTCAAAATTGCTACATAGTGCAATATGAAATGTTCCAGGAGCACATTGGCAATGTCAGATTTTACTCCTCGTGTTGTAAGTCAGAGTAGCCTCAAAATGAGCTTGAAGCCATTATATTAAAGAAACACTATGCAACAATTTTAGCAAAAATTATCTTAATTATGCAGGTTAAGAGTCGTTCTGATGGTTCTACAACACTTTCTGGGTCGTTTGGTGGATGCTTAGTCTCCCCCTATCGCTTCTCCGCGGAAAAAACGAAGTTGTTGCTGTTGAAGTTGTAAGTAGCCTACCCTTGGGTGAACTTCGTCTTTGCAATGTGGTTTGATAGTCTCTTGAACAATATGTTTGCTCGACTGTTTTATTGTGAGCCCTGTATGTGTTTAGCTTGGTTTCTTGATGGCTAGCTCGCTAGCTAGTGGGGGGTTAGCGTAGCAGTCACTTGCTACCGAAGCTGCAGGGGGAGCTGTGTAGTGAAAAATGCGAACCCAAATCCTGCGAAAACCCAGAAACAGCGAAGGAATAATCAGACCTGCATAGTGCTTCTTTAAGGTAAAAGAACTACATCGTGTTGCATTTGAAGCCATTATATTAAGGTAAAAGAACTACATTGTGTTGTGTTAGTCAAGCGTTTGGTGCTCCCACATATACAGAGCTACTCACGGCAGTTAGCCTCGTCAGTGCCATCCTGACAGTCTCTCTCTCCATCACACAGGAAGTGTTCAGGGATGCAGCGGGTCTTATCACAGCGATGGCTGCAGCTCTTCATGGCCTTGAAGCAGTCCAGCTCATCTGAGCGGTCCTGACACTGAGGTGTTCCATCACACACCTGCTTTTGGTCAATACACATGCTGCCATGGAAACACTGGAACTGGCCTAGAGACAGAGACTTTATAAGTTACTATGTTTCAGAGATCATTGAAGTTAGTGAAGGCACCCGCATATGCAGACCGAGCCTTCACTAGAGTCCAACCCTGACAGACACTACATTCTAAATGTACTCTAGGCCATCAAACAAACATGAATGCACATAACATACGCACACAGAGCAAACAGGCCACAACACAATCACAATTATTTCATAGCTTATACTCACGTTACTGATCAAGTTTCAATATTTTTAGTACAACAATTACCACATTACAGGATTTATGGTTCACCTTCTCACCTGGTTTGCAGACAGGATCACACCCCTCTTCATCCGATCCGTCTCTACAATCCTTCTCTCCATCACACACGTGGCTGTGGAGGACGCACTCACTCCCGTCCCGGCACGCTTTAGAGCCCAAGCGACACTTCAGAGGGGTTGTCTTGGAGATCTTGGTAGCAACGGTGGGACACCCAACCTCATCAGATCCATCAAAGCAGTGGGAGCGCCCGTCACAAACCAGATTCCTCTCGACACACTTCCGCTTGTCCTTGCACAGGAAGTGTGCTATAGAATTGGGAAAAATAAGTCAACACCCTCAAAATTGGCCAAGCATGAACAACCTTTAACATCTAAAATGTACTCCTAACACAAGTGGAAAATAGGCATAATTTTAGGCCCAATGTATAAGCTACAGTATAAATACTTGGATCTGAGCATGCATCCACACAGCCCTGCTCATCTGCTCCATCAGGGCAGTCTCTCCTCCCATCACACAGCTGGGTCTGGGAGATACACAGGGACGTGCCCTCACACAGTACCGAGGGGAACCTGCAGGGGGACTGGGTTGGTGCAGGAGTGGGGAAACCTGTTGACACAGAGAGGATTCAGTGTTTCCCATACATTGACTTATTTGTGGCGGCCCACCACAATATCAACATTGACCACCACACAATGATTTTTCAGGTTGTACTAAATTGTGCTTTAAAATCTGATTAGCATCATAACCACACTGCGCTAATTTGTAAAAAACTGTTGCATTCAAGTTCATTCTGCAAACCTACCACCACAAATAGAATTCAGTTATGTGGAAAACAGTGGAATTACTTGTTTATTAGCATCTGCCGCTCAGAACAAGATTATGTTTTGCTGCCATTTCATGTATTTATGGAACATTTCCTCTGGTTCTACAAACCCCAAAGCATGACTTGTTTTGGTCATTCCTCAACTCTTACTCTCCTTTGTCGATCTCATGACAAAAGTAACTCACTGCAATTTAATTCACGTATAGTATACGATAAGTCAATATCTACAATCACAAATGAAACTTGGATAAGCTCAGCTGTAAAAAGGACTGTGACAGAAAGGTGATTAGACATGAAATATGTATTGCTATGGATATCAGTGAGCCAAAGCATTCATAGCCCTTCCAGATAAGATGGCAGATCATTGGCAAAATGATCAATATTCCCTAAACATATAAATGAGCATTAGTGACCCACCACAATTAGCCTCGTCAGTGCCATCTGTACAGTCTTTTTCTCCATCACATAAGAAGCCTTTGGGGATGCAGCGAGTCTTGTCATCACAGCGATGGCTGCAGCCCTTAGTGGCCTTGAAGCAGTCCAGCTCATCTGAGCGGTCCTGACACTGAGGTGTTCCATCACACACCTGCTTCTGGTCAATACACATGCTGCCATGGGCACACTGAAACTGACCTGCAGAAAACACACAGAACCATTAACCAAAAACCTATTTTAAAATGAGTCATTTCAAGACTTAACAGCACTGGAGGTTTAAACATTGTATCTTGTCAGATATGGAAGAGTTTCATAATCAAAAGGCTTTACTTCTTGCTACAGGTCTTATTTTAGGTGAAGCACTTCCATCCATAGTAAAGCCTGTTTATCATTTAGCAATTTTAAAGTTAAAGTTGAGTATTTGGCAGATTTTATGCAAAATGACATGGACTCGCAACGGTGGGAGTCAAAACCAGGATGACCAATTGTCAGTCAGTCAGACGTTACCACTGCTCCACCAATTTTGTCCACGACTTGTTGACTGCAGCCTATAGCACTGACAGGCAATTTTAATAGTCAACTATTCAGCTAGCTGATGACTCCTAATCTGCACATGAATCCATTTGAAACAAAAATATTACAAAAAATGTATGTATGTATATATTTACCTGGTTTGCAGCGAAGATCACACCCCTCTTCATCTGATCCATCTCTACAGTCTTTCTCTCCATCACACACGTGGCTGTGGAGAACACACTCAGTCCCGTCCCGGCACGCTTTAGAGCCCAAATGACACTTCAGAGGGGTGGTCTTGGAGGTCTTGGTATAAACGTTGAGACAACCAACCTCATCAGATCCATCAAAGCAGTGGGCGCGGCCGTCACAAATCAGCCTCTTCTCAATACATTTCCGCCTGTCCTTGCACAGATACTGGCCTGGTGAGAAGAATGGCAGAGGTCACATTTTGTCGACCGCCTCTGAACTATGGACTTAAGATCTGTTATACAGTCCACACTTGGACCCATTGTGACTCACACTGATTATTTATGGGCTTTGGTTAAAAAAATGCGTCAGCCAAATGTAATGTAATTTAATACATCTGGGTGCCCTGAAGACGGCCAATATGGCCACAGCACGTATAGGATCTTGTGCTTTTAAACATGTTGAATTAAAGGCTTTTTTCAATTATTGTTCTAAATGGAGTGCCTTTGTTACCTTCCTTTTTTACCTTTGCACACACCCACTACAAAAGAGCGAGTGTTTGCGCTTATAGCGCTTTTTTTGTTTTCTCTCGTTTAATACCTCTTTTTGGACAGTTGCTGAGGCAGGCCTTTTCATCCCAGCCATCAGGGCAGTCTTTCCTTCCATCACAGAGCTGGTCAGGAGCGATGCAGAGGGACGTCCCCTCACACAGCACTGAGGGGCCATCACATCTCGGAGCCGGAGGGGGAATGGCTGCAACAGTCCAGAACAACAAAAAGACAGACAAAAAGGCTCAACTTGTACATGTCCACACGTTTCAAACACCTTTTATAATGGGGAAACAAAAAGACTGAACATTTTTGAAGGTGAAAATGCAAATCAAAATGTATTTTAGGCATCTAAAATGAGAAGGCTACAGCACAGAAATCATGGTGAGCACCTGTATTGTATAGGGGCAACATGGCTAATTATGGCTCATCATTGGTTTATATTCATCACTGACAGTGACCTGATCAGCAGTTCTATATTGTTGCAATTTACATGAGGCAAGAGGAAACCCTAAAATGGAGATCTTGGCAGATGATTTTGGTCCTGTGTAAAATGGAGATCTTGGCAGATGACTTTGGTCCTGTGTAAAATGCTAGTGCTCACCACAGCCAGCCTCGTCCGAGGAGTCCCAGCAATCCTGGACACCGTTGCAGATGAACACCTGGGGTATGCAGCGGCTCTGGCCGTCACAGCGCAGAGCACAGCTCTTGGTGGGCACCCAGCAGTCCAGCTCGTCTGAGCGGTCCTGACACTGTGCCGTCCCGTCGCACACCTGCTTCTGGTCAATACACTTCCTCCCATTAGCACACTGGAACTGGCCTAAGTGGGCAGCGGGAAATCTTTTTTTCAACTTTGCCATTTATTTCACCATTTGTTAATACTTTGAAGCAAGGTTTAAACAAGACAAAATCAGGACAAACTTCAGGCACCCTTCCAATCCTTCAAGCTAAGGGAGTCCGAAATTAACTAAAATGAGTCCAAGATGAACTGCACTAGTGGAGTCCATGATCAGGGTGAAGACTAGAGTAGCATTCACCTTCCTGACACAGATCACACCCGTCCTCATCCGATCCGTCTCTACAATCCTTCTCGCCATCACACACGTGGCTGTGGAGGACGCACTCACTCCCATCCCGGCACGCTTTAGAGCCCAAGCGACACTTCAGAGGGGTCGTCTTGGAGATCTTGGTAGCAACGGTGGGACACCCAACCTCATCAGATCCATCAAAGCAGTGGGAGCGCCCGTCACAAACCAGGTTCCTCTCAATACACTTCCGCCTGTCCTTGCACAGGAAATGAGCTGAGGAGGTGGGACAATACAGCAATCATTACTCAGTCAAAACAGATCTTTCTTCTGAAAGTGTTTCATTCATTGTTCATAGATTCATTCATGGTTATCATTTAAATTTCATGGTAACTATGACATTTCCTAATCCCATACCCTCCATCTTTCCTTGAACATTTGCCATCAGTCTTTACTATCTTTCAATGACAAGAGACCCATAATAATCTAGTAGAAGTTTAAGTTTATTAGCCCAAGTTTGTTTATTAGGTTCAAGATGCTGAAATGTATTAAAATCATACCTGTATTAAAGCACGACTTGACACAGCCCTGCTCATCTGCGCCATCAGGGCAGTCTCTCCTCCCATCACACAGCTGGGTCTGGGAGATACACAGGGACGTGCCCTCACACAGTACCGAGGGGAATCTGCAGCTTTGCTCTTGACTGACCTTGATGGAAGTTTGACCTATGAAAATTCAAAGGCCTTTAGAAGACTAAAGCAAGCCTATTGTAATGCTAATTATAGTCATCCATCCATTCTCTTACAAACTTGAATAACTTCACATTAGTTCAACCTGGCCATTACAGATAGTTCTTCATTTCAGTAACCAATGCATACATCAAAAAGGTCAGTGTAATTGGCTATCATTCTCTGCCAGTGGGCAGAAGCTTGTAAAAGCAGATCCCCAGATCGGTTTCGGTCACAAACCTAACATTAGCTCCAATTCTGCAACCACCACACCAACGATGCCTTTCTCTACAGGGGTTTCAGTGACCCATGCTCCATCCTTCCGCCCCCACAGCGTAATGATGTTCCTGGCATAGGACACTATGAATGGCTCCGAGACCGCCTCGATATCCCCCTGGACGCTCCAGCTCTTGCCCAGGGAATATTTCTTCATCTTCAACAGACTTACTATCTGTAGTCCTGTGAGAAAACATGGCAGATTAGTTACATTCATTATATAATTCATAAACAGACTGGTAGAAAAGATGGAGTCCATTCAAGCACATTTTTCCCCAGACACACTGCACTTACTCAGAGCTGAAAATTTCATTAAGAGCATCTGATCAACATTCTCTTTACAACTGGGACATTAATTACACATTAATTACCTACTGTACACAGACTGACCTGACATGGAGTTCCACAGAAAAGCGTTAGAATTCCTGTCGAACGCCAGGTATCCAGAGGATTGCCCATCCATACAGAAAACGTTCTGGGCGTCCCCTCCAGAGAAACCAAGCGCCATACTGTGCACACAAGCGGTCTCCAGCCAATAGAGACGGCCCCTTTTCCAGTCCACATACAGGTCCTTGACCCCTCTCCAGCTCTCGTATAAGGTTTTGGTGTAGCTGTGGTCAGGCAGGCTGAGGCTCACCGCGGTGACGCCAACGGTGAACGCGTCACATGAGCGCCAGATCAGGTTTCCCGTCTGTTGGTCCACACGCACCAAGCACACTGCAGTCATGTACAAAGAGACAAAAGATTGCCGTTTAATACAAAGTTAAAAGTAAGACACAAAATATTGATATTGATATAGTACAAAGTATATGTATAGCATAAATATAGGAGTTTGAACATAAGACTTCCGATTGGAAGACATGTCAGAAAAAGTAGAGATTGGGGGTGGGGTGAGGGGATGGGCACACAGAGCAGTGCAGAGGGCTTATGTGTCCACATGCAGTCACCTTTTCACTCTACTTACCAGGACCAGGGGTTGGAATATACACAGACTCTCCTCCACTCAGCCACTGGCCCTTCAGATGTCCCGTCCCATTAATCCAGATGATGGAGCCAGCTCTCCAGTTGATATCAAAAGACTCGATGTCCTCCGTGGTGGTCAACAGTGACGTCTTCACAGGTGGATTCTTAGCAAACTCCAGCATGTATATATTGGTCGGTGTAGCATACACAAGCTTAAAATCTGAGTGCAGAGGGAAAAGAAAATGCATAGCATACACTGATTGATATGTACAAAACAGAATAAAATCGAGCCAAAGTGATGATTATAATGGCTACATTTGAGAATGCTAGTAAGTGGTGGACATGAAACAATGTGCAAATTGTGTAAACTTGTGTGGCAAACATACATGAGCATGATCCATCCGATAGAGAGAGAAGTCCTTTGGGGCAAGCACACGTGTAGCCAACAGGCTCTACTTTGGACAGCAGACACAGGGGGCATCGTGATGCAACACAGGCAGCTGGTGCATCTGTGGAATTCAAAAAGAGACGACTTACAGCGTCTACTGTATGTCCAATCACTTTTAAATGATCATTTGGAAAACCAGAATGCACTTCATCTAAAGTTTTTACCCCTATAGGCAAGAGTTGCCATTTTCAACAGAGGGAGGAAAAAAAAAAAAAAAAAAAAAAAAAAAAAAAAAAACACAAACACACACACACACACACACACACACACACACACACACACACACACACACACACACACACACTTTTTCAAACCTCAAACTTGGGTCAAGAGCACCAGTGAAAATAATGTAACATAGAAATAATAATCTGGTGAGCACTTACCATGAGGCTGCTGAAGGCTGTGATAGACAGTCATATGGGGCGAGGAGGCTTTGACTATAAAGTTGCTCTGTTTAGGGTCCTTTGGGTCGATTTGCCAAAGGAATTTCTCGTCTGCCCAGTAGAACAAACCCTCAAACACCGATAAAGCACGTGCAGCACGGCCTTTGAAGACGTCCCAAAATGTATAGCGCCCACTGCCATCGCACTTCACCGTCTCTATCGACTGAACAACCAGAGGAACGTTTTGGCAAAACTCAGATAAAGCCAGAGAAAGCATAAAATACATGCGTAATTTTGTTGCTAAATTGTATTCAAATTTTAGTTACACACTATGTGCTATTGACTGAGAACAAGCCCAGACACGTCATGGTGCATTGCTATTAGAGCATCAATATTAAAAAAAAAAAATATATATATATATATATATATATATATATATATATATATATATATATATATAAAAAAAAATAGCGTGTGAATAGCGTAAAAAAAAAAAAAAAACATACCATTTTGAAATCACTAATCCAGTAGAGGCGACGAGAAGCTACATCCAGAGTGAGCCCTCTTGCCAATTCTGATGTGATGATAGCCAGGGACGACCTTCTGTAGCCATCCATGCTTGCCTTCTCAATGGTCAACTCTCCATTCTGGCCTTTGTTTATCCAAAACATGTTTCTATACAAAAAAAGGGGGAAAGACTAGTAAGTGGTTTATTACAACAAAACTAAAATATACATTTTCAGCACATGGATTTTGTGCATCTTATCTTTAGCTTTTCTGGCTCAAGCCAAACTAAACTAGCAGATTCAGACACAGCAGCAGAGCATGTTCTGTAGTATTTCTCACCTCTCGGTAGGCAGTAAGACCAGGTCCAGAGGGGTGCCACCCTTGGCTATTACCACGGCAACACCATTGCCATCAGAGCTCCCAGCATACACAGTCTGTGTTTTGGCGCTGGTCCAGTAGACATGCCCATTCAGCCAATCACATGCAAGACTCCCAATCCCCATTTGTCCTGTGAAAGAAAGAACAAAATAATCATATAGCCATATTATAATATTTTTTGGTGCAACAGATTAGAATAGATAATTGAAATGAGATACTTGGCTATCCCCCCAGATGTTTCATATTCAAATGAAGCTGAATTGCATACATGAGTGCCTTTTTTTTTGTTGTCTTGCTCTGTTTGTGTTGACTTTGTAAAGTGAACTTGAGTCTGAGAAAATCTATCTATCTATCTATCTATCTATCTATCTATCTATCTATCTATCTATCTATCTATCTAAAACATATTATTATTCACATGAAGACACTTTCCAGTCACACAATAATCAGAAAAGGCTCGACTGCATTACTTTCATACCCGATCAGTTCAACTACAGCCACAACCGAGACAAACTCGCCTTGATAGAGGGTAGTAATCCTCTGCCCTTCAGCCTTAAAGATGCGGCCCTGGTCGTCAGCCCAGTAAATACTGCCACGCGCCAGATCATACGTGATGGCTACTGGGTCCCGGTCAGCTGTATACAGATTCTCAATTTGTCTAGTTTTCAAGTTCAGCAATCCAATGGCTCTCTTTCTGGTGGTCAAAAGCTTTGTTGCATTCCCTGATTAGAAAGACAACACAACAAGGAGAGGTTTCAACAATCTTTAAAACATTGGATGGGTTTTTAGCAGTCTTTAAAGCATTGCTGCACTATCCAGTTACAGTGATAGATCATACCTTGTGCCTGACAGGTATTCGCACGCTCCTTAAAACCATCACGACAGTGACAGGCAAAAGAGCCTGGTGTGTTGAAACATAATTGCTGGCATGGTCCATAAGGTTGGGAGCATTCATTAAAATCTGCAATATCCAGAGGGAATAAATCCAAAGTATTTTAATACCAGAGAAAAAAACAAACATTCTTGTGCTATGCTGTCCTGTGTTACCTTACAATATTTACCACATTATTCAGTGGAAATACTACAGCCTGTTTATATAATAAAAAAAATAAAAAATAAAAAAACTCAGGGGCACGCACACACACACACACACAGTCACCAGATCTGTACCTTCACAGTTAACTCCATCGGTAGAGAGAACCATGCCAGCAGGACAGTGGCACTCGGCCCCCGCTGACTGATCCACACAGGCATGACTGCAACCTCCATTCCTCTCTGAGCATTTCTTACCTGAAGGAGTGCATGCAAAACCCCTGTATTATGAAAAGGCAATGTGCACAGTGCATCTACCTACAGTCATTTAGGAGATGAAAGAGAAGAATGTAAAGTTGAAAAGAAAATGAAACGTGTACTGAAATCAGCCTTGGATTTTTCCTCCCAAAAAGAAAGCAAACAATGCTCTATTCAGCTGCCCTTGCACAAACAGAACATTCAACACACCACTGTTTTGAATCAAACACTTTGCAACGTTTCGTCCATTTTGAACTCAACCCAGGATAATTTCTCTTGGGGTACTCTCTAGTGTGAGCAGCACGTATGGCTTTGAATCAGATGCCTGTCAGTTTTGACTCACCACATGAGGCAGGCTCATCTCTGGCATCAGAACACTGAGTGATACCATCACATCTCTCTGAGGCCGTCAGACAAACTCCATCAGGACAGCGGAGTCTGGGGTCCCCACAAGGACCTGTAACAGAATGTCACAACAACGGGTCAAAGGTCAATAAAAACCCGTCAGGGCTTCTGAGCTGGGTTTAAGGATTTCCTATTCCTCACTTCGGTTTGCTGTAGGGCTCAGACCTTCACACACAGGTCATTAATTGCACAATTTTTTTTAAAATAATAATCTAAATGAGTGATGGCTGAACGCTCTGGCCTGTACCCTACTTACCACAAGCCTCCTCATCTGAGTCATCACCACAGTCGTTGCGTCCATTACATCTTAGTTCTATCGGGATGCAGAGCTTGTTACGGCAAGTCCAGTCACCAGGCAAACACCCCGAGTTCTGTGTGCACATCCATTTATCTGAACCATCCGGGCAGTGGGCCTGACCATTACACACTAAAGACATTTCCACACAGCTGGAACCGTCCGCGCATTCAGTCTCACCTGGACCACACACTGAGAGAGATATAAACACGACAACATTAAAGTGGTTTTAGCCTAATGTTAATCATGCAGAGAGAGAAACTACATTAGCTTGTCAATATTAAAATATGTCTGAGGCAATGTATTACATTAGTGATATTAGAAGAGCAAAGTAGGCTAAATGTTTAGTCAAGTAGGGCATCTAAGAAGGCAGTGGTCCGGATTTTAATACATCTCTACTCACAGCACTTCAATTCATCCGAGCCGTCGATGCAGTCACTGCCACCATCACATCGCCATGAACGACGAATACAAGTGCCATCGTCACACTGCCACTGCTCCTCTGTGCAAGTCTGATTGTATCCTGGAAAGAGTTACAGTGTCTAGATCTTTCTGCAAAACTAAGTGTTTTATGTTGGTCCAAACCACCCATTCCTTACCTAGAGCCAGAGGTGGGCACAAATACAATCAAAAACTATTTTGTTACAAACTACAAATACTGGCTCATGAAATTTAATAAAATAAAATACAAAATACTGATGTGAAAAATGTATTTCATTAAAATACAATTAATTAGTAATTTGAAAATACTAAAATACCCACACAATAAATAACAAAACGTCTTTATTATTATTATTATTATTATTGAAAAGTAAAAAACACCAGAGGTTCTTCTTAGAGCATCAGTGACATACACCAGATATATAATGTGGATAGATTGGTCTGCTGTAAATTTCTATGACGCAAAGGCACATTTTTTAAAAGTAAGATGAAAAATAAAAGCAAAAGGATGGAAGATTATGTTATGAAGACCTTACACTAGGTATTTGAATCAACCTTTGATGCCATACACTTAAAATAAAAAAGTGCATTTCTTGAAAAGCAAGATGCAAAATAAAGGCAATATGCAGACCTTACTTAAGGTATTTGAATCAAAACTGCCTTTCAAACAAATGTAAAATGGCTGGTCTTCTTCTCCTGTGTTCAAAGCTGATTCGCTTAGAAGGAGCCCGGTCTACTAGGCTACAGGGTGCGTCACATGAATTTCGTGTTGCATTGCAATCAGAAAATATGGCGAAATCTATTTATTGTAGCCTAGTGATAAACATAGCCTATTGCCAGTTATATTTAACTGAGTGATGAAATTTGGCTTAAATGACAAGATTTATTATTTGAAATAGCATACTGTAAATACAACCCCTCAAATGATTTTGTTACAAACTATTTTTTTTTAAGCCTGCAAAATACAAATGACAACATAGGCCAACGCTAAGGTAATTAAACTACATAGTAGCCTACATCTAATTAAAAAACAACTGCCCATGTCTGACTACAGCTAGTAGCATTTTTGTTAAACTGATCAGTTTGCGGTCAGTAGCATGACTTTACAAATGTTTCCGTGTAAAACTTTTACATACCTGATATAATTGTCACACAGGAGAGGGCTACCATACACAAAAGTGGCCGTAGCTCCATGGCCTACCTACAGGCTAGCCTCGTTTGCGTCAACCGGGGACAACTTCTAATGAAGTGTCTTTATTGTTTCAGCTGCTGTTCAATTAGAAGTCTAATTGACGTCAGTCAGCAGTGGCTGACTGGGTAACAAGCATGCCTAATCACTGAAGGATATATATATACTTGATCATAACAGTTTACCTACACTACAAACTGTTTAGTGGTGCTTCAGCACTTATGGACAAATGCATGATTTTGATTGTCCGTGATGGTGACCCTCGCTTAACATTTTTGTAGTGTTAGTTTGGAACCTGCAGATGGAGTCGTTGTGCTGTTATAGTCCTGTAATTAATTGTCTCATAGAGATCACATAATGTTGACAATGTTTGGGGATGTATATTTTCTACAACACAAAAATGCACTTTGACTATTATGTCATTCCACCAATGGAGTGAAATTTATTGTAATAATTTAATTATTTTTAGTTGACAAGTCTAATATTTCTTCCAATAAACAAAATACTTTAGTAAGATATTGTAAATGTGGGCCTCAATGTAGAAACAAATGTAATAAGTATATGTGCTGCTCAATATAGACACTTGTGATGGTTATATCATGACCTGTAAACACTAGAACTTTTTCAGAGTTGACCATTGACCATGTCTGTGGTCATGTCTGCATCATGGCTCTACATCGATAAGAATGTAAACATCTGATTGTGAGACTTTTCAAAGATGGAATACAGAGGAAGATCAGTGATGACCAACTTAAACAAAATTGGTTCAACAATCATGGCATTGTTCACTAGGTACATTGAGACACAGTATGACAGTATGACACAGCGGCTGTCCTAAAGTGACGCCACATTCAGGGTGCTACTTGCACAATCTAACCGAGTGGGAGGAAATGAAAAAACAATAGTGGGAGGAGATAAGATTTTGTAAATAACAAGATTGTGTAAAGCAAGAAGAGGACACCTGGATCTTTACATGATCTTTTCCCCCCCAGAAAAAGCTTGACGGACCATGACGGAGGGAGTACCTTTCAGGCATAGGATGGCATGATGCAAATTCCCACAACATAAATTATTGTTATAGAACAGAGGGGAAAATGGAAAGCACACAAGGAATGACATGCAAAAACTTTTCTGGCAACTTTGGAGTTTCATCAACCGCAGATTTCCAAAACAAATACCTTGTGAAAAAGTTGCATAGAATCAATTTCTGAACTTGCTTCAAAGTCAACAAACTCAAAGGCAATATGAACACCCTGGAAATTGCATTCCCATCGCTGGTTGGAGGACTTCAAGGCAGTGCTGTGATCGTCGACTTCAAGGCACCTAACCCTAACCCTAACCTTAACCTTAACTCTAACCCTAACCCTTGCCTAACCTTATGCAGCGCTGCCTGGAAGATGCTGTTGGGGGCTTAAAACACAAACAGAGATAATGGTGTCAGTCTGACCAAACCACAGTGACTGTCCAGTAGCCTACAGGCTAAACTGTCTGTGTTGGGACTGTAACCATGTTGTCAAAAAGGACTGATTTTAGCTGGGCCATTATTGATTCAACATTTGGGCAGCTGGGGCCTACTGGTTAGGACTTTGGACTTAAAACTGAACGGTTGCCGGTTCAATTACCCACCAGTGGGTGGAAAAATGTGGTCAGGGTAATTGGTTGAGCACTGCTCCCCCATGCCCACATCCACAGCTGAAGTGCCCTTGAACCCCATGTGGCACTGCAGCAAGGCAGCTCACTGTTCCGGGTTAGTGTGTGCTTCACCTTCACTAATTCTAAATGTAGAGACCAAATTCCTTGTATATGCAAGTGTACTTGGACTATAAACCTGATTTACACTACATTTACATTGTGTTCCATCTCAGACTGCACATGCACATTAACCTGGCAATAGCCAGATGAATTTCGCTCCGCCTAGCTCCACTCATCCATCTGGAACCGATCCATTGAAGTGTTGCTTCAGAAGGCTGGGCCTAATCAAAAAATGCTTGCATATGATTGAATAAGCCACTTGTCCGTCATCTATTGACGTGCTACTTCAACCACTCACATCGAAGCCAACCCGTGGCGCTAATAACAGACTCACAGTCGGCTTCTACGCTATGTCACATCTATGAAACTCCCGCCCTGCGTCCTGATTGGCTAAACCATAAAGTTGGTTGGAGAAATCACTCTCAATGGAAGAGGTCCCAGATGGATGTGAGTGAAGCTAGGCGGAGCTAAGCGGAACGACATTCATCTGGCTAGGGTCAGGTTACATGCACATATCTGTCAGCAGCACATAACAGACTCTATACAGTCTAATGCCCTGTAGGTTTCAGGCCATTTCAGAGTTGAAAACACAGGAAGAGGAACCAATCTTCCTCATTATCTTCTGGTCCAATCGGCCATGAGAACTATCATCTCCGAGATTTTGGTCCTGACCAAGCCATAGTGACTGTTCATAGTGACAAGCTAAACGGTCTGTGTCAGAAATACAATGGTCTATAAGAGGGACCTCAGTCCTAACAAAGTAGGAACAGATCATTATGCAACATGACAGGTCAAAGTGTAACATCCATCAATACCTTACAAGTGCCTGCATGTTTTCCAGAGGGCACTTTGCGATGTTCACATGCAGTGTGTGCAGATGTTTCTGGCAGAAAAGCCCTGTAATGTCAAACGGCCAAGAGCTACCAGGGCCCTTTTCCATTATACGTTTGCCTGGCTCTGGAATGCAATGGCAGTCATTCTTGTTCTCATATAGAATGTCTTCTCATTTTGTGATGTGCCTTTTTCTTATGACAGCAATTATTGAGACCTAGAGAAGTGTTCTCTCCAGCATGTCATGCTGTTTGTAGTCACTGCTTCAGCATTCAACACACATTGCAGCCATTTCAAACCAGAGTTGTGACCCCTGTGTAACAGTTTTTTGTCCCTGTTAGCCTTCTTTTGCACCAAAGCCTATTTTTTACCATGTATGTATATAAGTGTTAGAAAATAAAGTGTGTATTGGAAATATGAGTGAATTGTATTTATGCGAAGGGAAACATTATGATGAGGTGTCTTCTTGATGGTATTGATGCCGGTATAGTGAAAGTCATGTGATTGTCATGTGTGGTATTGCCATAATGATGGTGATGCCCTGCCATTCAATCAAGGGTGTGACTAGTTACACATAACATTATAATAATATATATTTTTTTTCATTTGACTTGAAAATATACAACTAATGAGCTGAAAAATTGTTTTTAAAATGTCACTCCACAAACAAACCTAATTTGACGATACTGCCACACACCCAGGACTGTATGCTCCTCTTAATTTCCCCACTCTGTGATGTACAGCTTCCCTTATGTTTAGTGCATTTAATTTAATTGCCCCACACCTCTGGGTGCAATAGGTAGCAGGTGTGACTTCGGTGTGGCAGGAGTTGTTTCCCACGTTGGCTGACATTACACATGCGTAACGTACACATTGGCTACAAAACACTATACTACAGGTAGGCCTATCATTAAGTTATTTTAAATTTAAAATAATAATAAAAAAAACACTAAAGTACAGCAGACAGGACAAACAAAATGTTTAATATTTTTCATTTATTTGTGTTCTGTAAGATTGGCAAAACAACAAAATGATTATCTTTATAACTATTACACAGTTCACAGCTGTACCCTTACATTTCTTTGAACATTTAAAATGAAATTAAAAGTAAATTAGGCACTAGACCGTCTCTCAAAGCCCAATTACTATAACCTTTTCACAAGTACAGAAAAAACACAAGCAGACAAAAATTGACATTAAAATGCAATATTCACAAGCAGAAACAGCAGCAATCAGAAAATCCCATGATTTATAAAATGGCTAAACCCTGTAGCACTACACAACCGTTGAAGTAGAGAATCCAGGAACAAGCTCAATGTTGTGCAGTTTACACCAAAGATTCTATGGTTCTATGGTATTCTATGGATCTTTGGTTTACACTATACAGTACTAGCAAAGATCCTTGATTACTAGCTCCGCTTTAACCCTCTCTGGTGCTAGTGTATTTTACACTATTTGCTCCATAATTCTTTATGGATCATTCACACCCATGAAAGCAAAAATCATACCACAACACACATTCATGGTACCAGATTCTCTGACCTGTCAAACCAGCAAAGAAACTATTATTTAAATATTAAATACAATCCAAAAATAATATTTATGTGTGATCAAGTACGACACACATTCTACACTAGAAATGATCAGAAGGCAATATATACAAAAATGAATGCTACAGTAGCAAAGGTTTTTTTAAGGAATGTTTGGGAGACTGTTAGGTCCATTCCCTTAGAAACCCACTAAAGCATAACACATGATCTTGTGCATATACACGAGGAAAGTAGTTTACACCAGTAAGGTCATTTGTGGTTTTTCAAATCATAACAGTTACAGTTCATAACAGTTGTCGCATGGATATAAAAGCATGTAAGTTTAACGGATGCCAGCTAGCTTAGCTGTGCGTGTGGAACATTGGTAAACCTCATTCCCCGACGTCTCAAGAGTATTGCCGACATGAAAGCTAGTAGCCAGGGCTTTTGGCTCGATAGGGTGCTCGACTCCTGATCCGTGGTGCTGCCGTTTCGCGGGTTCAAGTCTGGCTGTGTGCAGGACTGAACCGCGCTGGTTCAACACAACGCAGGTTACATACATTTATGTCCAAACAACCTACCCTGTCTACTGTCTACACCCGTCTACCCGTCTATTACTGTAGTTATTTACACCTCCTTTTTTCTACTCCTCCTCCCTCTACTTTCTTGTGCATCATCAACTTAATGTTTCACTCGTTCACTTCTTTCTGCATTCCTTTGTCCCTCGTTCTCCACCTCTGTGCTTTGTGCCTTAAGTCCTTCTAAAGAACCAGGGTTTCCTCTTCAGTAGGTGGGCTGGTAGCGGATCTGACCGCTGACCAATCGCCGCTTGAGTTCTTTCCACAGCAGGTTGCGCTCGCGCTGGGAGCCCTTCATGAAGCCGCGGTTCTCCAGCGCACGCCGCGACAGGTAGGGGATGACCTCGTTCACCGGTCCGTAAGGCACATATTTGTACACAGGGAATCCAGCCTGACCTGTAGTCACATAGGGGCCAGACAGAAAAACAAAATCAAACACATGCTCACCGACACAGACACACACAGTTAGGCATTTCATTTTGGCAAGGGCCATGTGATTAGCAATATCTGAATGTGATCTGGGACAAATTATTATAAGTGGGACATGGTATCGCCTGCCATTTACATCAGCTTCAGTGACTGGAAGTTCCCAGCAATAACCAGTCCGTCCCAGCCCACACCACTCACCCAGGGGGAAGCTGACTTGGTCACACATCCCCAGCAGCTGGCCGAAGTACACTTTGTTTTCCTGTGGCAAGAGGCCCATCTGGTTCATCCTATGGGGGTGGGAAAACAGAGGAGCTTCGAGATTACAAGAGTTACAGAGAGAGAGAGAGAGAGTTACAGAGTGCATCAGAGACATACAGGTCCATGCAGTGACCCGTTGCGGGAGAGGACCACAGACAGTGGAAAAGCACAGTACTGATGAAAGGGGGTATGTGTTTCGTATTTGGCAATAAGAGGTGCATACTTTTCAAGAGTAAACTTCACGGTGTCTTCGTTGTGTGATGCAACCATGATGTTGGCATTCCTGTAGAGATCAATCTCTTCCAGCAAGAACTCCAGGCACCTGACGTAAGATGAGATAGAACCTGTTTAGTCCAGTGGTTTCACCAACCTATCACAAGCTAAAAACCGTTACAAGCACATTCCCTACACCATTATTCATTTATATCAATTTTTACGGTTTAACTGTATTCCACATCAGTCTAAATATAAACTAATGTCTGCTTTTTATGACTTTATGGCTGTTGCCATCAAAGAAAACTGTACACGGCTGCACATTATCAAACCTTTAATATACTGGCTTATAACCACACAAGCAGAGTGCAGGTAGTGGAAACCCTTACTTGTGGTACATCCTGTTGGTGGCTTCATAGTCTGGGTTTATGGGGTCCTCGTAGCCAATTTCAGCAGCTCTGGTCCGCTCCTGGTACATGTAGGCCCCACGCACAAGCTTGGCCCCAAAGTACCAGCCTTCACGGCGGGAGAGCTCCACGTCCACCGATACGTTATCATAGGCCTCCTGTGTCGGGGGGAAAAGAGGACAGCCTGTCAGCCGGCGACTTAGCCTCAGGAACTTTGCCTACCCCTGATAAGAAACAATTTTACAAGGCTTATCACAAGACTTTTTTTCCTATTTTCCTTGTTTGTTCTACTTCACCTGACCAAATCACCTCATAATTGTCTAGACTCTAGTGCATATAACTGCATATATCATGGTATTACACAGTTGCCCAATTGCTATGGAGTCAAGCAAGTTTATGTGGTGCTTTTACAGTATGTAATATACAACCGAATGATAAGGTAAACCTTCCACTAGGTTTAAAGAGTCATTCATTCACTTTGGAAAGTTTCAAGTCATGCAACACATGACATGAAATGAATACAATGGTAATTCTTTATCAAAATAAGTCAATGACCTCCCAAACCTGATGCAAAACAAGCATGACCATTTTAATAGGGCTCATTTTCTTTTACACTAAGGTCAACTCTAAACTAGCTTATCACGTGAGCATGAAATAATGAAAGCCGGGATAACTGTGGGGTAAACAACCTCACTCTGGGGTAAACAACCTGCCATAAGAGAGGCAAACTGGACTCACCTTCAGGTAGCACTGATAGGTGTTGAAGATGATGGGTTTCTCCCGGTTAAATTTCCTCTGCATCTCCAGGGTCAGGCGGCTGATGGCAGGCTGGAAATAGGTTTGCTCGGCATCCACCATGAGTCTCACGCCATGTTCCATTGCATGCTGGGAAGGAAGACACACAGGAAGTAATGTGCGTGTCTGCACATGCCTGGTATACTGTAATATTCATGATAGACATACTAATTATGGTACTCTTCACTAACAGAAACACATAATCTGTGTACATTTGTTTTATAGACGAATGAGTAACTGCACAAATATATATTTTTTAAATTCCAGAGAATCCTAACATTAACTTTAAGATTTGTACTGTAAGGGAACTTGACAAAACTTCTACCACCTTCAGATCTCCACACCAACCAATCTTCAAATGTAGATTATTTAGACCCTATACTGCTCTACCGCTACAAAGCTCTGCCAACATCACACGTATAAAGTCTACTAATTTGACTCATTGCTAAACCAGAACACTGGAGATAATCCATGAATAAAATGGAGTTTCCTCAAAGCTGACCATGTTCTAGTTTTTGCATCATTACAAATTACAAGTTCATTCCCACATGCCAGTGGATTTCCAAAGATGTTGCACAACAGATGTTTACGCATTTCATGATCTCCCTTTTCAGCCATAATTAAAATACTGGAAGTGCCTGAAACATCTCACTCAATATGGTAGAAAAACGTGCTGCTCAACATTCTTTCCCTGACTGTTTCCCTCTATCCACTAATTCCTAGACCAGAATGTTCCTGACCAGTAGATATTATGTTGTTTGTTGGCCTAATGGCTGGAGGGGTTGAGGGGTAGAGCATTCTGGATTGATGCCACCCTTCCAGATCACAAAGCAATCTGTTCCGAAGGCACTCAATGTGCCCAACACTGCAGCACTGTTTGGGGTTGCCATGCAGTGCCAAGCTAAAAAGGCTTGCTTTAGAGATAAAAGGCTAACAAACTCACTGATTCATGGCAAATGCGTTGCTAGTGACATCCGGACTCCTTGATGATAATATTTGATTTTTTTTTATTATTTTTTTTTATATGCCACAAACTATAAACACACACATACAGTACTGCTGATCTCAGTGGAAAAACTATTGGAAAAAATTTGAACTAACATTGACATGATGTAAACATAAGAGATTAAAACATGACGGCTAATGTTAAAGGGATACCAGGCAAGCCTGATGCTTTTTCCTCTATGAAACTCCCCCTAGCGTCTGTACGTGTCGATACGTGCGCGAGCCCTCGCTCGGTCTGAAGCTCTTTTTCCTTTTCTTTGTATCTTCCGTCAAGGGTTTTCAACTACTTCTTCGCCGGCTTTGCCATTATACACACGTTTGCAACAATCGCTAGCATTTCGTTAGCCTGCCTCTGTGCTGTGGATGCAGGATGTAAACTGATCCTGTTCTCGCGATGTCTGAGACTTTGTGAGACTGAAGGTCGGCGGGTACGATACACTACACTTGCAAGGGGGATATTCTTCCTACAGGCAGTAGGGACGGGCGAGAGAGTCTTCATTCGCCCTGTAATGAGTCATTTAACCATATACCAACTTACGAAGATGATAAATTAACACGAAAACATTGCCTGGTGTCCCTTTAAAGTCTGAGATGTGCAGCAAAAGAGTTATTGTGTGCACATCCCACCTTCTGGCAGGTGCAGGACAAAAGAAAAACTTAAATGAACTCAAATGAAAAGATATAATGTCCGCAACACTGCTTATGACTCCCATATATTTAAAATACAAAGAGCAACGTTTCGACCCTGCTGGGTCTTCTTCAGGCAAAAAAATTAAAATAAAAATCTTTTCGAAGTCTGAGATGTGCACATATGTTTGGCGTGTGATGAGATGAACAGCCCAAATAAGAAAAAAGTGACATCACGTTGACAATGACAATGTGACTACTGTTGGGTGTACTGTATGTACAGTATATGTTTTGTAAGTGGAAACTAGAAGAATCTTGTTCTTGTATCGTCTTGTTCACTCGGAACGGAGCCTGCAGGTTTGCAAGATTAGCAAAGAACAGCCTCACCAAGTGAGAACCTGCCATGCATGTCCCTGAGGGTGCATGAGTGGGTAAGTGGTCTAGTGGTTTACCTTGGCCAGCACGTCCATCCTCTGCAACATCCTCTTCATCTGTTTCTCCTCCTCCTCAGTGAATTTGTCCAGCAGGGGTTCCAGGTGACCGTTCTAGAAAAAAAGAAATCTTAATAGTTTTCTCATATTATGGGGCAGCCGTGGCCTACTGGTTAGCGCTTCGGACTTCGTGCCGGAGGGTTGGTGGTTCGAACCCCCTTGTGCAAAGCACCTAACCCCTCACTGCTCCCCGAGCGCCGCTGTTGTTGCAGGCAGCTCACTGCGCCGGGATTAGTGTGTGCTTCACCTCACTGTGTGTTCACTGTGTGCTGAATGGGTTTCACTAATTCACAGATTTGGATAAATGCAGAGACCAAATTTCCCTCACCGGATCAAGAGTATATATACTTATACTATACTTATTTTACATATCTATTGCTCATACAAGACACACAAAAGTCAGTTGCAATTGTTTATGTGTATATACAGTATTTACGAGTTTTCTGTTGATCAGTATGGGGTGGATATGATATGCAGATGTTTTTTTACTTGTGAAACTTACCTCAATATTTGGAATCACAAGCAGATTTGAGATCTTGGTCCTGTCATTGATCAGACTGTTCCAATCAAGGAGGTCAATAGTTCTTTAGGAAAGAGAATAAAATTAACATGGCATCCTTTTCCATGCACACCTGTACACATCTTCATACAATAGCCTATAAAAAATATTTGTAAAATATGTTATGCCATCTGAAGACATGCTGGGTGTCAAAATTATACTAAAAGTTCAAGAGTAATACCCTGATGATCCAAGCTTTTCTCCAGTCAGCCAAGACTCAATGTCAGACTTTGTCCCAACACCAAGCTGAGTCAAACTGTCCTGTGGGGGAAAGTCAGAATTGACAAATGAAATATAATTTTATATACCAGTATGTTAGTTACAGAACATTCCACCAATAATAAACATATCTTTTTTATTTAATCGCTCTTTGGTTTCACAGATTGCGTCCAAAGCTAACATTTGAGCTTGGCAAAATGTTGTTCAAAAGACATTTGACTCTTGTGTAAAGTACAGTTTGTACAGTATGCTCATTTTTTCACTTTCTGTAACATCTAACACCCAGTAATTACAATGTCTGAATAGACTTCACAGCATACCTGCAGTTGCTCCAGCTCGAGTTTCTGCTCCAGAGCAGCCATGCCGTCCTTCCCCTGCTGCGCAGCCAGGAAGTTGAAGAAACGCCGCCATTTCACCAGAACCTCGGAGAACTGGAGCTGATGGAGGGGAAACACAGCCAGAGAACTCTTAGTACTCCTTACGGAGTTGCAGTTTGTAAAGATATATATATATATATATATATATATATATATATATATATATATATATATATATATATATATATATATATATATATATATATATATATATATGGCGGTGGGTGGTTGGTGGTAGTGTAGTGGTTAAGGAGCTGGGCTGGCGTGCAGTAGCCTGAAAGTTATCGGATCAATTCCCAGCTTCAACCTTTCTGCCCTTGAGCAAGGCACTTAACCCGAAGTTGCTCCCGGGACACTGTTATCCCTTGTAATATAGCTGACATATTTAGGTCACTTTGGTCAAGAAGTGTCTGTTAAATGTAATGTAATGTAATGTAATATATTTATTTATTTAAAGGTTATTATTTATTTATTATTTTTTCTTTATTAATTTAGGCCATATGACTAATATAAATGATTCATTATTCTGTTAATGTAATGTCTATTGATGTCCCTGTAAGTCACTTTGGACAAAAGCGTCGATGAAACATAAACATGAACACAAACTCAGTGTTGACAAATCAATCGACCTCAGAGAACCAAACCCTGGTGCCCCTGTGTCAGGGACGGAGTGGTGTGAAACATTTGGTGGCACGGTAGTATTTTAATCATTAACAATGTCTGGGGCCAGTTCTTAATGGAACAGCTATCATCTCTGAATGACTACAAGGAGGCGCGGCACACACACACCAGAAACTGTGGACGGCCCAGGGCAGTCATCTTGATCGCAGAGAATCCGTCCACTGCAGCACCCCCTATGAGCACAGTCAGGAGTTTAGTGAAACAGTTACATGGAGATGTCTGCTACAGAGGAAGAGCCCACACAATAGACAAGAAATTAACAGGAAACTGTGAGGAAACTGCAAATGATCACCTCAGCGTTATTACCTCAACAGTTTTACCACTCATTAACCTCTAAAGCCAATTCACACCAAAGATTCGCGACAAGACGAAACTGTTGTAGCGGTTTGAATTAAACAGACATTGCTGCCAGCTGTTGCAAGTCGTTGCAAAAGATTCATCATGTCAGATCGCAGTTTTAAGGTTTTAGAATGCGTTTACCTCAGAGCGAGTATGACGTGTTGTCATTCAGTCGGTCCAGCAGAAACGTTTCAACGTTTTTGTCAACAGAGAGGCAGAGAAAAACTTATTAACCCGGTGTTGAAAAAGACTGTTGTCTGCACAACAATGCTATGCTAATAAAGCTACAAAAACAAACACAAATTTACGGTTAGTTCATATCTGGCTAAAACGAGTGGTGTAACAAAGGTGTTCTAAAAATGTTGGTGATGTTGCGAGTTGTTGCACTGATATGAATCCCCATTTTTTTAAATGTATGTTGCAGCAAGTTGCTGGTTTATAGAGTGTTGTAGCTCGTGTCGTCGTGAATCTTTGGTGTAAATTGGCCTTAAGAAGAGGCAGAACCCTCTGTTGGTTGGATACTTTACAACTCCGTAAATATGAGCCAACAATAGCAATCAACTATTAAGGCTTGGTCTGTGCTTTCTCTCAGCAGCAGAGCAGCAGACAGACCCACCAGAGGCTCTGATGCAGTTTAGGAAGGTCTCCATGTGCTGGTCACACTTGGCCTCGTCAGCGTAGAAGTATGTGCGGGCGCTGATCACCCCTCCACGGCGGTCCCCAAACCGGCGGTGAGCTTTGTACTTCTTCTCCCTGTGATCCTTGCCTGAAAAATGGTACATCGCTTGGTTACAAATCATCTGACATAAACTACCTGAAAAACAACAGTTGACCTTAAAACATATACCTAATACCGAAAAATACCCTGGACACATGTTTTACCTGTAAAAAAAATGATAAGCCTAAAATATATTGGACCAAATCTGGTAGATAATAAGAAGTAAAATTACTTGTAGCAGTTTGCCCTTCCTTGAGTTTGCTTTAACTGGGGGACTAAATGACTTAATATACATTTTATTTATTTTTTGAAAAGTGCATTTAAAAGAACACAGACCTTCAAATGCTATGTATACAATAACCTTTAGTGACACTGAACTTTCCACAAGCACATAGCTACATAACGAGCATAAGAACTTCAATACCACGTGAGTTAAAAGTTCAGATGGGAAACAAGGTTAATCAAGGTAAAAGTGTCCAACAGCCAACAAGACACCAGTGGAAAGAAGGGAATGCTGAGCCCTCACACCATGGTACAAAACCTCAATCCAGATCTAACCAGATCCAACAGCCCTTCACCCCCAACCCCATCCCCCACACCCCTGCCAAAGTGTCGAAACCTAAATGCATCTATTTCAATCCCTGGATGGCTGCCTATACATCTCATGAATAAGCAATGGACCCCTGCTACATTCAACACCTGTAGCAGCCATCCTGGATTGACTGACACAATGAGGTCACACACAGACTTTTCCCTTCACCAAAGATATAGCAAAAGATTCATGAAAATTACAATACAGTCATCGTTGAGGGTCACTGTGTGCAGAGGAGATGATGCTGCTACAAAGAAAATGATTGGATGATATGTCAAAACTAAGTGGGTCAGGGAAGTTTTCAGGCTGAAATCTGTACTGTGCTGCTGTGCTTCTGGTAATAGGGCTGATCCCTTGGGGATCAATAAAGTATCTATCTATCTATCTATCTATCTATCTATCTATCTTCTAAAAGAAGACATACCTGGACTCTCTTTCTCTGCTGCAGACACACAGGCACTGAAAGGATAAAAAAAATGGCCATATTATGATTCTTATTTTAGAAAATCAAAGAATAATGTCTCATTTAAGAAGAAACATTTTTAAACTTTAAGACAAACAACAGAAAGCATTAAAGTCCTACATGTTATTAAATAAAAATGTTTATGTTGAATTATTAACTCATTACTAATTATTATCTTTAACACCAACATTTGTTTTAAATGTGTAATGATCACCACTGTGAATCACAATGTGATGAAATGCTGCAGTATGTGGTCAGGGTGAGCAAGTCCCGCCACGATGACCCCTCTGTGACGTAAATAACACCCAAGTCACCCGAGATGCTTGGCAAGCATGCACGTTGCACAAACTCAATGTGTGCGCACAGGCATTCTGGTTGCGTCTGGTCACAGTGGCCTTTTCAGATTCACGTGGGGTTGACACATGTCTCATGGTAAGGGTGATGAAGACCAAGACCTGTGATGAAGACCAAGACCTGTGGTTGTGTGTTGCATGCTAAATTAAAGTTTAGGGCGTGATGGGAATCGTTGATTGTGAAAGTAGGCCAAAGCTCCTGAATTTAGAGTTCATAGTTTAGAGATCTGTGATTGGTTATCTTAGTTCCCAGGAGCTATGGTCTGCATTTTGTTGTTCAATATTATTGAAGCTCATTCAAACAATTAAATAAGGTAATAAATATCCTTCCCAATTTCTTATCTGCCGCTTAACTCATTGAGTGCCAAAAACGTAATATTACGTTTTAGCTTTTAATTACGAAACTAGACACTCCAACACACCTTATATTTGATTTTGGGAACTCTGTGATGAATGGAAATGAAATATCTGGCGAAAAACTCATGAAAACGCACAATCTGGACATTTTATCATAACTTCGGTTGCGCTTTGGGTCGAATCAGTGGCGCATGCGTCAGGTCAAAACCAGGCCATTTCCGTGGGTCTATCACTAGGTGGCAGTCTCGCCAGGTCTCGCTGATCACTTCCCCGAAAGTTTACACAAGTAAGTAACAGGCAACACTTCATATTTCATGAAAGACGTTATATCTCCATTTCTAAAAAAAAACAAAAAAAAAAAAACAGCGATTTTGATGAAAACTAGCCACTGTTTAGCTTGGGATTTCTCAGGAACAGAGGTGTAGAAATACCGCGGTTTGCACCCACCGAGCTTAAAGTCTCACCTTTTAATCAAGCTATTGGATGTGTTCATAGCTATAACACAGAATATGCTGTGGCTGTACAAAAATCAACAATGGTCTACAGTGCTTCCCCTACAGTGTATTTAACAGCGGCGCAGCGCCGCCGCTGGATTTTCAGCGCCGCTGCAACATAATATCACGAGATTCACTTAACACACTGTAAAAGCACAACGGCCAACGTCATCTCGAAATTGTTTTCTGAAAGTCTTGAGTAAGTTAAGTGCATCAAATCCGCACTTAGCCTCTCATTATTCAGGACATATATGCGGCATGATGTGTCAGGTGATTACAAGCCCAAAGACAAGTCTGCAGCCCATATGGCTAGCCTACGTTCTGAACACGGTTACATTGTTTAGCTATCCGACTGATGGGGTCTTGCTCCGCCACAGTGTAGCCTATGGTGTCATCGTTCACTTGTAGGTTACACAATAAATAGCCTACTTATAGGCCTGGTGACAATAAAAATGATATTAGTTATATTTCATCCGAAGCTGTTTGTATGCAGTGAATTAAACTTGTAGCCTATGCCATATGTTAAGCTTGAGCAATTCCTCTGATCCAAAGCCTGCTTTGACACATTGACACTAATGTGAAACATGCATCCTCCTCTCTAGCCTACATCAAATAAAAAACCAATTCATGATTACGAAATGAATTTAACATGGGGAAAAAAAGTTTGTTGCGATTTAGCCTACTGTTGTGATCGCGGTTCTTTCTGCTGATTGGATTTCGTCCGTGTCGTCAACTCAGAACTCTTGCTCCGGCTGACAATTTTATCCAGAGAGCTGATTTCCCAAAGATGAGCCTCCATCAACATTCAACGACAAATTATTAAAACGTAAGTAATGCAATAGAGTAAACCAATGTGCTACAAGGTGTATGGTCTTAACGTTAATTGTAGCCTAGACTTGTAACGTTAGCGTGGGGCTACATGTAATGTTTGCATGGGAAAGCTAAGGCGAACACAGTCTAGGCCTGTTTAAACTTTCTGATAGTTAAAGGAAATATGAGCATATGTTGGTATATACGTATAGCCTAAATTCTGTCCACTTAGCTATAATAGGCTATCACAAACAGACCTTTTCTCGTTTGCGGCATTAGACATAGGAGCCTACATTCTCTTATCAGAAAAGGCGTGTTCTCATAACTTCAGCGTTCTCTTGACGGTGAGAATGACGGTCGCACTTCAATCAAGTAGCCTAGGTCCTTTTCGAGTTAATTGTGAGTGAGTTGTATGGTAACTGTGGGAGTGATGTAGAAGAAAAGTGAGTATTTACTTTTTTATTTATCGTGGGTTTGTTGTTTTGGGACTGAGAAATAGACTACAAGGAGAGCATCTGGCTACGTGCATGCGTGTCAGCATTAATGGCCCCCCAACAATTCAATTCAATTACCAAAGAGCCTTAGAGAAAAAGCCCAGAAAAAATAAGTGCTCGCAGATTGGGTGTGGCCTTTGCCATTAAGACAAATTTAAATAAATTGTAAATTTATATCTTTTTCTGGGTTGTGCCATTTCATTTTTCTTCTATCATTTTTAACCAATAATGTAAAAGAAAGCTGAAAATGTCCACAAAAGAAACACGAAGGTATGATATAAAAAAAAGTAATAGCACCGCTGCTGGAAAAAAATTCTAGGGGAAACACTGGTCTAGATTGCTGGCATTCTAGGACAAAGCTCCCGAAAACAGCTTGGCATTCAATGAGTTAAGTAAAAGGAAACATATTTTTATTTATTTGTGTGACCACAGAACTTGAGCCTGGAGTAGACATTATTTATTTTTTGCATTAGTCATTTCGTTTGCACAAAGCGTGGGCCCCTTATTTGGAGTTGATGAGCACATGGTGTAGGGGTGCGTGAGTATGTACAGGGTGCTAGATGAACTCGACTTCAATTACTGGAACACTTCAGGGAATTAGAAGTCACAGAAACCTGAGCATGGATGGGGAAGCTCCTCGGCAAACAAAACTAACAGTTCAGCAGTATCATCACAGACTGCTGCTTTCTATACTAATAATAATCATGCAGCCTACGCCTTTTCTTCAATAACATACTGCTCACTGTACAGTGATAAGTCATTACATGACCTACCACATGGTAATAGTCCAGAATGCCTTGGATGATTTTCTCCTCTTCACTTTTCAAAGGCTTCACTTTTCAACATTCTTGAGTCAGTTTCTTATGCAACCATTGGTTTGGGTTCGTGTGAGAGGGTCCCCATAACTCATACCATATGTTCCGCCATAACATCAAGGCCTAAGTCATAAGCTTGTATCAAACCCACCTAAATCCACACTGTTATTCCAGTATGTCACAATCTTTACATTACATTTAGCAGACACTTCTTGACCAAAGTGACTTACATATGTCAGCTATATTACAAGGGATTACATTGTCCCCGGAGCAACTTGGGGTTAAGTGCCTTGCTCAAGGGCACAACGGTGGAAGCCGGGAATTGAACCGACAACTTTCAGGCTACTGCACGCTAGCCCAGCTCCTTAACCACTACACTACCACCGCCCACAATCTTCTACCATTCAATTAAACAAGTCATAAACTAATTTTCTGTTTATGCCCAAAATTACAGACTGGAATGAAACATTACACAGCAACAGAATATTTGGGAAAATGCTAAAGTCCTGAATACACACTGAAAACCATCAAGACAAAGATAACCTCCGTCAGTTATATTGTCTTTAACACCAGATAAGCGTAATTATCGCAGCTCCGTGCTACCAGAGAAATTAAAGCACGAACTATCAGTTGCTTAGTTAAATGACCAAAGCCGGAGTGTTAAATACTTGGATACATCAGCAGAGGCTGGCGGCTAATATGATCATCAAATTAACACATGCTTAAGAAAAAAAAACATTATGCCTACATGGCATTTAACAAACAAAAATATTTTAGTCTGTAATAGACTACTTTGCACAGAAAGTCCCTTTAATGTTTCTGTCTCTAAATTAAACTGGATCCTTCCTGGAGCGATGTGAGAGGGACTGAGCTGTTAACAGAAACAGCAGCCTGCAGTTAACCAAAATTTAAGAGAAATCTACCACGCTACACTGGAAAAAAACTATTATAAGGCTATTCACAGTGAACTCTCTGCAAAGATCACCCTGCGTGCAGCTTTGACTTGGGCCACTAAGGTCAGGACTTAGCTTGAAAGAGCGTGGAGGAGATCCTAAACAAACATAGCAACTCTCCTTTTTCCCAAAACACCTTATGCAACACTCACACATGCGAGGTGTTACCCAACAGGCTGGCTCTTTCGCTCCAGCTCATGTGAGTACCAGGGGGCCGGCCAAGGAAGGGGGACAGTTGTCCATCCACCTATCAAGACAAAGGAGGCCTTGGCCAAACCGACCAATCAGGAGCGAGCAAAGGCTGAGACTAAAAATACAGCATGGTTTGGTAAGTGCTCAGCATGCCACGGACAGGCAGGCAGCGGAGAGAGTGCGTTGCTAGATTACTCCTGGGTGGAAGCCGGAGCATGTAGACAGATAGATAGATAGCTAGATAGAGATAGATACTTTATTGATCCCCGAGGGGAAATTCAAGATTCACATGTTTTGTGTAGAAGAGGGACACCCCACAATTCCCATTTGGGGGTTTAAAAATCTGGTTTAAAACCACATTCATTAACTATAATAATTGTTTGAGTATTTTACATAATAGTGCCCTGGAGGTTTTTCCAACCAAATTACCATGACAACGTGACGTAAATAACAGGCAGTTTAACAACACGTTTGATTTAAATGGTACTAAAGCTCAAACTGCAGCTCCCTCATGTCCTGTTTAACATTCACGTTAGTAAAAGGGACGACACAACCGAGTGCCGTGGTGTTATGGACACGTGACATTAACAGCAGCCACCACATATGGCATGGCATCTCTAGAGCAGTACATGGTTTAAAGAGATGGTATTGAACAGGGACACACCCAACAGAATGGAACAGAACAGAACAGCCATGGCTTAACAATGAAATCATTATTTGGCAACTTTCCCAGAAAACTGCTCAACGAAAAATGTAAACAGAGCTATTGGTGATACTGAGGGATACATACTAGCTGTTAAAAACAATATCTAATCACAATAAGATTATAAGTAATAATAAGTAAGTATATAGTAAGTAATTATATAGATATAATAATAATATTAATAATAATAAAGTGTTTGGCCTTTAAGGCCTGCAGTTTAACACAAATCGATGATCTATTTTGACTGGAAGGTTTGGAAAGCTTAAATGTTTACATCTGACGAGCAAGAACGCCAAGTAACCAAACACCAAGTATCACTCACTCTCACACACACACACACACACACACAATACAAGTAGATTAAATACGGTTAGGTCTACTGTATGTACAGCTATAACATTTAAGCAACACTTCTGGGCATAGGCTTGTGCAATCTGTGGTCGTCAATTCCTACACTCAGGACAATATTTCTGTGTTTCTGTTTCTGTCTGAGTAGTGTGTACAGTATAAGTCTGGATCACATAAGATCCATGTGCTACTGCATAGTTAGCTAAAGACATTTGAGTCCTTCCAAAGGGGGTGGGGCACTTGCAAAACCTGAATGACCATTCTGTTGTAAAGGCTGTGCCGTCTGTGTTCTGCAAATCCTCTGGTTTGGTGCGCATGACTCAAGTGTTTGCACAACATTCACTGGAACTGATAAGAGCCAGCCAGGCACCCATCTTTTTGAATTAGTCAGGACAAAACTACCCTATGATCTGATGTTGGGATTTTTTTTATTTTTTTTTATCAGATGGTCATTGACTTTCTGTGTGCTAGTGTGATTTTATTAGATTAAAAGGCATTAGAATGAAAGTGTATAGATCGGAAATGGGTTCCTGCTGTGGTTAGCCTACTCTTCTTGACTCATGAAGGATATACCGTAAAACTTCAAATAATCGCAGAGTCCCTAAGAGACGCCTGTCTCTTTTAAATGCCTGGCGTGGCTACAGGTTTGGGTTAAAGGCCGGTCTCCAGTAGAGGCCTGGTCTGTTTTTTAGTTTCGGGTTGTATTTAATCTTCTAAAACCAGTCAGATCGTCTGTTTAAAGATTCGCAATGACACAAAACCGTTACAGAAAGGAGGTTACAGCAGTGTGAATTAGATGTTGCACGTCGTTACAAGCCGTCGCAAAGCATGTCTGGTCACAGTTGCAAGGTTTTACAATGTTGCATCAAGTTGCTGCTCATCACGTTGCGAATCTTGGGTGTGATTTGGGCTTAAGTATGGCGCAGACGGCGCACGTTATGATTAGATGGAATTAAATGCAACTGTATTTGACAAAGGACCGATATAGGCTATTTGCTAGTGACAAAATATGAGCTTTCAGTGTGATACGATCTCTTTGTAGATTACTTTAATTAAAATGCGTTTCATCTGTTCTGGCTATGCTATTTGGATCTTACTGTATCTCACTCAATGAACAACATCTCAACACTAAATGAATGATGATCTGTAATTGTCATCAGATAGCCTAGTCATATAGGTAGACATTCAGTGTGTTTAAAATAATTAATTCGATAATATTTTCCGTCTTTGCAGAGGAAAAGTTTTGTGTAAAGGGAATTAAAGGCCTGTCTCATATAGACGCCTGTCTCTAATACTAGCCCGTGCAGTTTGGCGATTTGGGAAAATAAAAGCCCGGGCTATTATTTGGAGTTTTACGGTACATAAACGAACCCATGTTGTGGCGCCAACTTACTCCATTTCCTTTTTCTCTGCCTCTTCCTGAGTGAGGTCTTCCTCCACACTGTAGTCAAGTACTGAGCCAACGCCAAAAGCCTGGTTCTTGCTGATCAGAGGCTTGATGGCATGGTGGTCTTCCCCCGCTACAAACTGGCCATAGAAAGTCATCTTCATCATCTTCTCAAACAGTCGTTGGCCCAGAACTTTCTTGCTGAGGTCCATGAGCTAGACAGATCAAAGAAAAGTGAGGATCCGCACACCGGAGAGAAGTTCTTTTTATTTAGTGACGTTTCCAGCCCTTCGGCGGGTACGATACACTGAACTTGAGAGTTTTCATTCGCCCTGTAATGAGTCATTTAACCATATACCGACTTACGAAGATGAGTAATTAACACGAAAACGTTGCCTGGTGTGCCTTTAAACAGAGCATCGATAGTCTATCATGAGTCCTTCCTGTCTCTACAACACATCAAACAATGTCCTCGTTACATGAATGACATTAAGTACTCGAAACCACATGGGACTTGCATACAAGAACTTAGCTGCCATCTTAGGTGTGCTTGTCATTATTTTGGTCATGAAGAAACGTAGTAGCCTACTTATGCTAAATTATATATTATATTCTGTCCATACACTATATGCATTTTAAAATGAGCTGCATCATAATTTCATTAAGATAGGCCTACGTCATTTTACTTTAGTCGCACCATAATTTCACAATTCACTTACCTCCTTATTTTTGTCCACCAGGAAGTCAATTGTGCACAGCTTAAAGACTAGTAAACTTCTCATGAGTTCTAGAGTGTTTTTGCTCTTGTATGCTTCTTGAGTATTTTCAAAGTCAATTGAAATTTTTGCCTTGCGATTATCTACATTTTTGGTCTGACTGATGAGGTCCACATCGACTGGTCTCTCGACCATAGTGCATGTTTGGTCGACAGAATCATCCGCTTTCAGCTCTTGGCGCTGAGTTGATGCTACTGTTGATCGGAGCCTTTCTTGAGCAAACCTCATTCGCACTAACTTGTCGGAACTGGCTCTAGCAAAAGCCGGGGCAATCTTTGCGTAAGACATGGTTTTCCCTCCAAGTAAATCTTCTTTTTAAAAGTACAAAATCAACCACAAGTCTCGGCTTCCTTCCCCTGAAAGATCACGGATGGATGGGGGCTATATAACAGAGCGCGCATGTTGGAAAAATGCATGTTGGCAAAATATATTCAGCATTCTGAGCACGGATTGGCTGCAATATTCTGACGTCAACCTTATCCTCTCGTTTCTGTATACACGGGTTTCCCGTTTATCAACAAAACTAGATGCGCGCGCAGCCGTGAGGCAGAAGACGCTTGGTGGCCGTCCACAACGTTATAAACTTAAATAGTCAGCTGCTGTAAGCTACAATCGGATTTTTTTGTATACCCCTGTTGTCTCAATGATAATAACATCTCATTTCAGACTATATTTCAAAGTTTGACGTTAATTTGCATTATTAATATAACATCGTATTTTGTCATTTTTGGCGAAGACATGCATTCCGTTCGGGATATTGAACATATTTACGTTCTCTAACCATCGTGATTTCGAATTGGTGCAGTTTTCAGCACAAAAACTAATTTTATTCTTTTGCTCTTTTTTTGCTCTATGCTGTTCTATGGTGCTTTCTGCCTCTTGGTTGCTCACACATGTTTTCATGACGTTGCATAGAAATCCATGTATGGCGCTGGCGTTATCCACATGTAGCCTACTATGTAAATATAACCACATGTACACGACTGACCAACTGGATATATTTAAATATTCTCTCAAATCTCGTCATCTTCTGTATTTCTTGAGTCATATAGCCTAGCCACCGGTCAGACAGAATGTAAAAAGAATGAAGACTGATTGTTTGAAAACTGTTCTGTCTGTCTGATCAGATCAAGTTGGATCTTAAATGAGTTAATTTAGACTAGGCCTACACTAGAGGCAGCAATATAGCATCAAAGTGCGCCATCAGCTTCCAGTTGGCCCCCAACAACAAGTCTCATCTTCCACATCCTCCATCTCTCGAGCCATTGAATCCATGCATACATGTCTTGTCTGCTGGACATGACCTTTAGCCAGATGATGTGGAGGCACTGCGAAAATAAATACTAACAAGCAGAAACAGAGCTCGTCTAAATCAATGATCACTATGTGAGGGGTTTGCTCCTGGGGATTAGCCAACTAATTGAATCTGACACCCCTGTCCCCTATCTGTTCAGTTAGCTTGCTGATTAAAAGTAATAATGTTTGAGGAAAAAGTCAGTGTTTCTAGGCTTTGAAAGAATTGTAGTACGACTACTACTACTACTACTACTACTATACTGCTAGCCTGCTACCAGCCTACTGATAACAATAATGATCAATTTCAGCTATATCAGAGAAACTAAAGCACCTTTATAAACCACTGTCACTGCACCTTTACAGTGATTTATGTTCTCTCAGTCTGATATTGTTGTTAATTTTGTACTTAAACCACACCAAAGTCTTTTAATAGCCAAAGCACTTTATTGAAGTTGGGCATAAAAAGGTGCAACACATTCACACATACTTGATCGTACTAATTTAGTGCAGTAGATCCAAATGTAGGAGACGTCCATATCCACAGCCAGAGCCTTTTTTATCAGTACTGCCTCTGGTAGGCTAGCTGAGAATGGAGGCAAATACCACGTCAGTAACAGTCAAACTGCAGGTGCTCTCTGTTTCATAGTACAGGATGTTCTTGTGTGATATACATGCATGGCAAGCAAGCAAATGGAGAAACTTGACACTGAACTCAATGAGCAGTCAACAAAAGCTGCTTCTCTTTCTTACTTTGTTAAACAAGTGATAACTGTTTCTAAGATAAAAAGCTACCAGATGTCAAGATGGTCTTTGTTAAAATGATGGATTTTCACTTTTGTTCATCAATATAATAAACATCAAGTTGTATTGACCAGAAAAAAGGAAATGCTGAAATGAGTAGTTGCATAACTCCCCTCACTAGATGAATCAACATAATGTAATAACTGACCATTGACAAAGGCCTGCTATCTTATTGGTATTTCCTTAATATAGTAGTTTTACCAACATTTTAAAACTGTTCACTGTTACTTTTTAACTATTGTTTTGCTTTATTTGAAAGTCACTTTGGACAAAAAGCATGCTAAATCACATTACCATAACTACCGGGTTAATTGCAAAAACTGGATAAATGTTGTACTGTAGCTTGATGCATTTCATGTTGCACACTTTGTCCTGCCACTGTCATATTTTTGCCAAACATGTCTGTTCATGTATGCTGAGATCATATCAGTTTGCCTGAATCTGACAATTTATGAAGTATCAAAAGGATTTCAGTTATTTCTGTTCCCAGTATTGAGATGAGTGTTGTGTTGCTCACAACTGTTTCTGAAAGGAAAGCACACACACACACACACACACACACACACACACACACACACACACACACACACATCCATAGAGGTTCTCTTTCCACTGTTATAAAACAAACTATAAAAAACAAGATTATAATTTGGCTCTTTCAAAGCCTTTTCAAAAGAGGCAAGGATACTGGAAGCCAAAGGCTTATGCTGGAGGGATGGGCTATTCTACAAAATCACTTTTGACATTATCACAAAAAATTCCCAGATTCTGCACATAATTTGTAACCTGACTCTCGCCAGATGAATTTCGTTCCGCTTAGCTCCGCCTAGCTTCACTCACATCCATCTGGGACCTCTTCCATTGAGAGTGATTTCTGCACCAGATTGTATGGTACAGCCAATGAGGACGCAGGGTGGGTGTTTCATAGATGTGACATAGCGTAGAAGCGACTGTGAGACTGTTATCAGCGTCACGGGTTGGCTTCGATGTGAGTGGTTGAAGTAGCACGTCAATGGATGACGGACAAGTGGCTTATTCAATCAAATGCAAACATTTTTTGATTAGGCCCAGCCTTCTGAAGCAACACTCCAATGGATTGGTCCCAGATGGATGAGTGGAGCTAGGCGGAATGAAATTCATCTGGCGAGAGTCAGGTTACATAATTTGTGCACTGAAAAGGTTTGTCCTTTGCAGGTCTTAACGTCTCCTAAAGCACCTGAAGATAGAGTAAATACAAGATAAACAGCCACTGAGCTGCTGTTAGAAACAGGAAGCATGAAAAACAGTCATGGTGTTTCGTCCAACCTGTTTAGTCAAGTTTATTTATATAGCGCATTTCATACACAGAGGTCATTCAATGTGCTTTACATAAACAAAACCAAACAATAATAACAAATAAAAGCATAGAAGGGCAATATAGTCAAAGAATAGTTAAAAGGTAAAGATCATAATAAAAAGAAAACATAAAACACAAGGTAAAATAATTTAAAAATAAAGAATAATTAGTGAGCAAAAACAAAGGCAAAAGTAGTAAAAAAAGTAATAAAGTATAAGTATATATACTTTTTTGATCCCGTGAGGGAAATTTGGTCTCTGCATTTAACCCAATCGGTGAATTAGTGAAACACAAACAGCACACAGTGAACACACAGTGAGGTGAAGCACACACTAATCCCGGCGCAGTGAGCTGCCTGCTTCAACGGCGGCGCTTGGGGAGCAGTGAGGGGTTAGGTGCCTTGCTCAAGGGCACTTCAGCCGCGGCCCACTGGTCGGGGCTCGAACCAGCAACCCTCCGGTTACAAGTCCAGAGTGCTAACCAGTGGGCCACGGCTGCCTAAAAGACAAGGTAGAATAATTATCAAGGCAGATTCAGAATTTGTAACTCGGCACAGTTAGCAGAAAGCATCTGAGAACAGTTTGGTCTTAAGTCTAGATTTAAAACTGGCTACAGTTGGGGCCTTTTTGATTTCATCCGAAAGTTGGTTCCACAGCTGAGCCGCATAGCAGCTAAAAGCTGCTTCACCATCCCAGATAGCAAGGTGACATTGATATGATGTTGATTTTCCATCCAAATCATCATTTTGGTTGAGATTGAAATCTCAATGGTAAATAGACATTGAATCAGCATTACGATCCTGACAAAAACCCGACAGTGCATGAATATCGATATCGAAACAACATTGGTTTATAGTTTATGTTGCCATAATCGATAGAGCATCGATACATAGTTCACTAAAAGATATTGAAAAGTCATGGATTTGTGGTTGACTGGGAAATCTTAACGTGGTGATTGAAAAGTAGTGGATTTATAGTTGACCGCGCGACGACGTTTGAACTGTCCAGTTCATTTTCAGCAACAGTTCAGTCAGACCAACGGGGGTGTTCAGCTCTCTGTCAAGTTCACTCCTCCTTAATGGTAAGCAAGCATTTATTTATCAAACGATAATGTTTTATTGTAAAAGTGTACTACATTAAATTCGGTCATGTTTACAGTCTATGTACATCGTACTGTCAGATTTACAAACTGATTCAAATGCTAGGCTAGCTAAATTTACTTGCTGTTGTCAAATTAATGTTTAGGCTAACTTACATTATGGCAGTTCATCATAATGTTAGGTTAACGTTACTCGGCAGTCTGATTTATAATTAGGTTCTACCTTTGTTGTCAGTAAGTTACAGTTTATTATACTCATGATAATAAAATATGAAGTAGTGCTAGGCCTACCGGTAACGTTAGCTTCTAGGCTGTCAAAATTATAGGCTGAAGATGTGCTGCTGGTTTACGTGGAGATTTAGCTAACATTTATGCAACTCCTGGTGATCATATTTTTGTGAGTTTAATAGGCTAACTTTAGCAATACTGATATAAGTCAACTTTAAGTCATATCTGACTAGACTGCTATCATTAACCGTTCATTGGGCAGCAAAAGTGTTAGGACGAACAGAGCTGCCCGAATGGCTGGTGCTGCTAGCAAACACGGCATGTTCAATGAGCTCACCCAGCTTGCGAAACTGAATTATTCTAACACCATCTTCAGCCTGGCATTTTGACAGCAAACTCAACAAACATATAGAATATATATTCTATGATTATTCTAAAGTTTCAATTATAAGTAGCCTTCAGTTGAACATATTTATCTAACACTGTCTATCTCTTTTTCTTCTGTTTCTGTTAGGTGCCACTTCACTCTGCTACTGGATGGTGGAGGGCTAACTGCGAACGGGTGGTCTATGAATGCTATACTACTGAATGGATGGCAGGGAAGCACAACACACGTGAATTTCTAAATGAAGAAGAGTTAATAAATGCACTTGATTTTCAAACTGATAAGTTGTCTGGTTATTTATGCACGATTGTGTAGCCTAAACCAGCCATACTAGGCCTAGTCAAATTTATCCTGGCTGTATATAAAGCAGGATGTGAATTTCCCAATATTTTTCCAGATTAAAAGTGGTTTACTGAGGTTTAATATCAATTGAAATACCATTGAAATCGCATTGATCTTTAGTTTGGTTGTAATTTCAACGTTGTTTCAATATTCATTTTAATTGAAATACCATTGAAATTCTGTTGATCTGTAGTTGGAATTTCAACATTGCTTCAATATTAATAGAGGGTGCAAAATGTTATAGGATCAATGTTTAAGTGCGACGTTGACTCAATGATTTTAACATTGACAAAATAATGTTGATTTAACATAGATTCAATGAGTAATTGCTATCTTAGTTCTAACTGTAGGTTTTACTAGCAGGTTTTTCACCTGGGACCTGAGAGGACGAGAAGGTGTGTACTGCTGAAGCATGTCTGACAAGTATTTAGGTCCTGCTCCATTTACTAATTTATAAACAAGCAATAGTGCTTTAAAGTCAATTCTGTGACTTACTGGAAGCCAGTGCAAGGACTTAAGAATTGGAGTAATGTGGTCAGTTCTTTTAGTTTTTGTTAGGTTAGGTTTAGGTTGTTGTTTACCATCAACTGTCAGATACATCATTTGTCAACGACTTGTTTTTGTCTCTAATTATTCAACAAATTGTGTGCATATAAAATCTTCTATGAATGCATTTCATGTCTCTCTCTCTTTTTCTCTCTCTCTCTCTCTGTGTGTGTGTGTGTAGGCCTATAATAAAAATGAGATGATAACTGATTCTATCTGAAAGCTGTTCAGTGTTAAGTGGCACAGTTTGGTTGCTTTATTGGAGAGCATACCCTAAATATTCATCAATATTGTTAGAGACCCTGACATGAGTACATTGAACACAACACTGAAGATTAAAATGCAGTCATAAAATAGGTTATATACACACAATTTACGAGTTTCGACTACAAAATTAGAAACAAAAACAATACTGTGACAAATGATGTATTTGGCAGTTGATGGTAAACAACAACCTAAAACCTTCTTGCACTCTTGACTCCTGAAAGTTTATATGTCTTTTTTTACATTGTACTGAACACTCAGAACTCTAAAATAACTGGGGTGCCTAAACAAAATAATGTAAATGTTAAAATAGCAAAATATTTTAGACTTTCAAAGTGGACAATTTTTTGATGACAGCATTTCACACTCTTGGCTATCTCAGTCACCTAAAGTTACACACTGGGATTGGTTTTCCTACCTGAACGGTTGGATACATGATGAGTACTTCTTAGCTGCTTTAATCAAGCATTCCAGGTGACTATTTCATGAAGCTGGTTATAATGATGCACAAAGCAGTCATGAATACATTTATTATTTTAACAGAAGAAAGCAAAGCCTGTTTCATGATGTTTTGAATAGTGACTACAAGGTAAATGTATCCATGCATTAAATCTCTAAACTTACTAATGGGTAAATCTTACAGTGTATAAATTATACACTGACTGTTATAAAGGCCTATGCGACGTATTTTAATGAGACTGAGAAAGTCCAGAATTTTGCACACAACTCTATGAGAACCATTGATTGTCTGTCTCCAGACCTATTATGTATTGAAAATGTGTTGACTCCAAGGGGGTCAATCATATTTTTCATCACTGTATATGTAACATGCTTGTTTCTGAACTCAAAAATATGCATATTTATGCTTAGCTGGCAAACCTGGTGGTTTGACTTTGATGTTCCAACTGTTATCTGTTTTAACTTGATTAAAGTACTATAGTGACACCTTGTGGGCACTTTATTGAAAGAGGGATATGGACCAGCCTCAAATTTAGATGCTGCTCATAATGGGCTTTTACTAGAGGGAGAAGAAAATCAGTGTAGTTTGAGATAGGCCGATCATAGATAGTTTTACATAGCTTTTGTTGGCTGAATACTTATTAAGATGAAACCATCTACAAGACTAGGACCTGTTCCCCATGTACATGGATTAAGGCTAGCCCTGAATGCTTCATAAAACAAGGCAACACACACATAGTCTCAGCAATTGTGTTGCAATCTACTAAAAAATACCTTAAATGAAGAATCTTGATGAATGCAATGCAACCCCCATCTAGACTAATGTAATACTGTTCCCTTATTTCATTAATTATGGGATGTGTGACACAACTTTGTTTTTAAAAACTATATATCTTTAAGGACCTTGGCTGACAAAACCTCAGGTAGTTAAAGTACTAGTGAATAGTGACACCTTGTGGCCAATTTTTGTTTGCAGAGTGTAGGCTATCCACTAAAATGTCCTTTTAAAGGGACACTTGGCAACTATTTCAACATAATAAACCCGTTTAGAAATCCTTCGGAGGGTTAAATGACCTGTTCCGGTGAAAATGGTGACTTTCCCTTTCGCCCTAAGCGCCCCAGGCGGAAAACCAACCTTGCAACATTGAGACTTATCGTCCCGGAAAGAGAAGTGAGAAACAAGAAACTCGTTTTAAATCGTGTTTCTTATCTTGTAAGATCCACATAGTTCTGCTAAACTTATGCTAACCGTTCGCTAGCTTTTAAACAAATCCATGTGCTTTATCGTTACCTTTTCCCACAGTTTGAAATAGCATAATGCACATGCAGAGGGGAAATCCTTCCAAGTTTCCCTTTAAAGGGGTTTACAGATAAGAAGTGACATGGGTTGGGCTTGGTGCGCTGGATTGAGTGATTTGTCCAAAGAGATGGTAAAAGAACAAACCCATAATATTTTGGAGCAGATCTGACTCATGGGCCAACTACAACGCTGTTGTTACCGTTGTGCCATATGGCATTCACTAGTTTGCCCTCCACCGTTCAAAGCAAGGAAATGCATTTCTTTACAGACAATCTCACCCAAAACAGTAACTTTGGGGTTCATGAAATTGTGTGTAGGTGTTTTCATGACAGAATTGATCAATTAATGGCACAATCGGCGACAATGCAGCATTTTCATCAAATTAATTTCCTTGAAGTTGATGCACATCTGCTATAGTGTTAAAATCTACATATGGGGCCTACTGGTTAGTGCTTCAGACTTGTAACCGGAGGGTTGCCGGTTCAAACCCCGACCAGTAGGCACGGCTGAAGTGCCCTTGAGCAAGGCACCTAACCCCTCACTGCTCCCCGAGCGCCGCTGTTGTTGCAGGCAGCTCACTGTGCTGGGATTTGTGTGTGCTTCACCTCACTGTGTGCTGAGTGTGTTTCATAATTGGGATAAAGAGACCAAATTTCCCTCACAGAATCAAAAGAGTATATATACTTATATATAAAAGCCAATTAAACAATGATTTCTTAAGTTTGACTTGCACAGACCAGAGATAACCTACATGGCCTTGGCAGAGGTCTGCACTCCGAGTGACCTTGTAGTTCTTACCTTGTAGTTGCCTGAACACCAATTAAGCTGCAACTGCTGTAGGTCCACATGAAGCCAGAATTTGAGTTTTGAGTGATGACTATTATCAATGTAGGCCTACAATATAATACTGATATAGCACCTAAGGATGGGTATGTGTCTGCTAAATCTAATATAATATCCACAACAGCAAGGGATTATCAGTAAAATCTGAACAATATAACGGGGAAGTGGTTGAGCACTGCTCTCCTATGGCCACATCCATGGCTGAAGTGCCCTTGAGCAAGGCACCTAACCCCTCACTGCTCTCAGAGTGCCGCTGTAGCAGGCAGCTCACTGCTCTGGGTTAGTGTGTGCTTTACCTCACTGTGTGCTGTGTGTGTTTCACTCATTCATGGATTGGGATAAATGCAGAGACCAAATTTCCCGCACTGGAGTATACTTATACTTACTATATACTTCTCATGCTTGCCTTTCATAACTTAATCTTATATGTCCAGTCTTGCCTTAAAGGTGTAAAAGGGCAAGTTAAAATTATGCAATACCACACTTCTTGTTTCTAAACTTAACACTTGGTCCACCAAGTGGCAAATACTTTTGTCAACCTAGCTTCATAAAACTGAATCTAACCAGTCTTTTCAGCCTAGCTTCATAAAACCAAATCGAAAAAGTCTTATTTGAATTATGCTCGATGGTGTTTTATGCCCCCAATGTCGTCTTCCTGGCAGCGCTCTCACCACTGACTTAAAGGCACCTAATCCTAAAGCAAACCTCAACCCTAACCCTAGTGCCTTCCAGGCAGCGCTGCCTTGAAGACGTTGAGAACGTTGGGGGCATACAACACCAAGAAACTTGAATTATGCTCTGCTGGTGTCCTTTAAAGACTCTTCAAAATCACAGGGCAAGATTTAAAGCCTGTGGATTACGCAAACTTCAGGTATGAGGACACTAAATATGCCAAATCTTTAGCGCATTTGCCTTACAGGACAGGCCAAATCTAATGGATAGAAATTACATTTCCCTATACTTGATCTACACATACAAGTGAAAGGTCTGGTTTAAGTAGTAGCACAAAGACTGAAGTGCCATATTTACCCCAGTCAAGAAGGATGGTACAATGATTTATTTATGAGTGCCCATCTGAACTCTTTACTGAACCACTGTAGGCAGCAGTCAGTTGTGGAGGAGGCACATAGCCTATCCATTTCTATCTGCAAAATGTCAGTAACACAACAAAACACATGTCTAAGTGTAGGTAACTGTTAGATTTATTAACGTTAACATAAAATTAGCCATTTCCACACAAAGTAAGAGACATGACGACGACATGGGAGGCTGCATTAAAGTATGACGAAGGAGGAAGAGGAGGCGACACCAACAATCCAGGACTTTTGAATCCTTCAAAGTCTTTAACATAAACGTTATATTCCCACACACTTGGGCTTTGTGCCAGATGACGATGGTTGTGGCAGATGAGGACACAGTCCATGGTGCTGGTGTTGTCAGGGTCAACTCTGGGACTGGGAATGCAGCCGGCCTCAGACCCACTGAACGCTGTTTCTCGAAGTTATTCTTCGTCTTTCTCTTCGTAGTTGTGTTTGATGTGTTTCCACAGTTTCTGTCAACAAAATCGACAAACAATACTATATACTCAAATTTGTCAACATTGAATATCAATGTTAAACTAGCTCTCCATCAACTAGCTACAGCGCGTTTGCTAACCATACCGCTAGAATGCTGCAATATCTGATGAGACTGTCAGCTAGCAGCTAACGCTGGGTTTATAAGCTAACGTCAGACGTCCTCTCTTACGAAAGGTCAGGCCGAAACCCCGGTCATCTAATTTTTATATATTCAATACTCACCCCGCGATTTATCTGCTCAAATATCGCGTCTCCACCTTGGTCAAACACTCGCTCAAAGACGACAGCTCCAACCATAATGGTTATGGCGAAGGTTGACGTCCTCCTGAAGATCAAGTTGTAGACACTCTTTGCTAGCGCCATGTTGGTAGAAAGAATGACGTTAAGGAAATCAGCCTGGATAAGTAGGGGGAAAAAAGTCGAGACCATTATTGTCTTTCAAAATAAAAGTTTGATACTTCTCTTAACCCGTCCAGACATTCTCTGGTTTTAGCCATGGTTTTACCATTAGTCTGGGGTTTACGCAAGGAGAGAATGCTTTCAATTAGTAGACATCGATGGGAGTTTTGATAATTACCATTGTTGATATCCTAACATTGTCGACCTTTGGGTGTGGTTAGATTTGAATACTCATCAATAAATACCCAAGCTGCTCTGCTTTCTGCAATCAGAGAAATTCTCCTTCTCTGCATAGTTTGGCATGTGAAATGTTTACAACACAATTACTAACAATCAAAATTGGTAAGTGACAGATAGCTTCAGTTCATGTTATTCAAAATGCAATATTGACGCGACTTTTAATTTGATGACATAGCTGTAGTGACCTGGAAGTTATATGAGCTCATGTCGGAAAATGGTTAGTGTCTAACGCCGTGGTCAACAGAAAGAAAATAAGCGCTAGATTCTAAGGAAATTGTGTAAAATGCTTTTCATTCAACTTGCCATATGTCATAGAAGGACTTTTAACGTTTGATGTAGATAACGTGTTGGTTGAGCCTAACGTCCGTTATTCGTTAGTGTAAGTAAGTTAGCCTAATTAACATTGGCTAACGAGAAGTGACCATGGGGAAGCGTTACTACTGTGATTACTGTGACCGAAGTTTTCAGGACAACATGCATAACAGGAAAAAACATTTAAACGGTGTTCAACATCACAGAGCAAAGAAGGCATGGTTTGACAATTTCCGAGGTACCATTACTCATTTTCTGTGTTCATAGTAACCCATTCTTTCTTATTCACAGAACATAAACACACGTGTCCACTTCAGCCTCGAACACGAGATATTATTATGACAGTGTGTAACAGCTTGCACATGAACAGAAGTGGATGTTAAGTTTGGGTGATTTTTTGTTGTTGCCTGTCCACAGACGCTGCAGCCATTCTTACAGATGAACAGACAAAGAAACCTTGTAGGAAATTCCTTCAGACAGGTGAGAGGCCGTGCACCCATCAGTGACATCCCATTCTAAATCCATAGGCATTAATGTGGAACTGGTCCCATAACAGCTTCCACTAATCTGGGAAGGCTTTCCACAAGATTTGTGAGCGTCTGTGTAAACATTACTTGGTGCATTTAGATCTTTGGGAAATATATCACTAAATAGGGTTAGAAATTGTGGTCCGCGACTTTCGTTCAATGACGGTAATGTTTTTGCATGAGTCTTAGGCAACCCTTGGGTGACTGACAATCAGTAGGCCTACTTATTTACCCCTAATGCATACAAAAGGATATCAGAGTAGGGTTTAAGTGCATTTATCTCTTACAACAAAGATGAATGCACATTTGAGAGCTCACTGGCGCAAAAAACATATTCACTGCTCTACAAAGAGATGTGGAAAAGCGATAAAGTTGGATGAGGCATCCTTCACAAAACTCTTCAAGAAGTGGGCAAGTGCATCTGTGGTGTACATCATGAGTAGATGAAAAATGAAGGGAGGACACACACATCCCCAAACACTATGTGTTGGGTGCAGAGTCAAAGCAAGTGTAAAAAAAAAAAAACTCACACCGAAAAACAGCTCCCATCTATACTTATGTGTGTAATGTTTCAGACTGCTTTTGCTATGCCATTTTAAATGCATATGACATGACGCACAATGCGCCTATTCTCGATTTATATAATTAAAGCTCATTTTAAGCTCAGACAAATATGTACAGTGATAACACAGTGTACAGGATTAGCCTATACATAGAAGTGGATAGTATTTTTCACATTCATGCAATATATTTCTATCTATGTAAAGATAACAGATAAAGGGCCTGACCTTTGGCTCAGTGAACACCTTAAAAAAATAGTCCATTAACGTAGAACAAATAATGTGTAAAAACATTGATACACTGACATTGTATGCACATCACAGAAAATTTAGATATCAAAATCTTCCTTGAGGCCTTTAGGACCAAGAGTACAACACTGGGAAGAAATGGATGACTAAAAATGATGAAGTCCTGTTTAGTGGTCTAACTCCACAAGTTAGCACCACACCGTTTGCAGTCTCTTGATAATTTTTTTCAGGAGTAGCTTCCTAACCTATACATGATATTGTCTCACTGACAGTGAGGTGATCTGGAGGCTCTGCTGTTCCAGAGATTTGTAGAAACTGTGCTGAGGTGCATTGAAGTTGTTCTGGCAGCTTGTGTTGTCCCAAATTCTTACTAAGACACATTATGCTATTTTATTCTATTTGTCACCTGCCAATATAAGGAGGGGATCAGTTACTTAGCAACAGTGGAGACACACAAAGCATTTTTATGTTGGTTGATCCTATTAGCAAAATGATTAACTCGTTGATGTGTATCGGTTGTATGATGTAAGGAATGTGCTTTCACGGTTGGCTGATTTAGATGGAATATGTTTTATCACAAAGAGAAGATTGTCACCAAAGTCATGAAAAAAAACCCATAGTAATTTTAAGTAAAATAGGAATTTATGAAGTAAATCAGTGCTGAATGGCACATACATTTGTTTTGTGGTTTCAACTGTTGTTCACCCAATGTATTTTACACAACATATATAAAATTAATTATTTTGGATGTTTTTTGAATGTTTTCGGTGCTTTAAATGTACTCACATTGTGGTCTTCTGCTTTGTTTCAGGCCAGTGTGTGTTTGGCACAAACTGCCGTTTTTCTCACATGACTGAGCGAGAAATTGAACATTTGAAGAGATTGGCAGCAGGTACATGATTGACGATGCTCAATACTGCCCTCAAGTGGTAGCCAGCCAATCATCTTAGATTGCCTCTATACTCACAACATGGGCCTATTCCATTGAATATAATACTGGTTAAATGGATTAAGTTTACTAATCACGTTTGAGTTCAAGAAAGAATGATGCCATGCCAGATGCACAGATACAGTTCTTCCGATTGCGCTTAGTTGAGTGCTCGCTCAACATTATCATTAGTGGATGAGTCACCTGTGCACTGTTCCTTAATAGAGCTCCTCAGAGTAAAACACTGTCATGATCGCAGATCTTTTCACGTTGGCCCAGGTTCAGATGGCAGGTACCCCAAGGCTGCGTCTGGACGGAGAGGGGCCGTGTCTGAGCCTTCAGTGGGCGAATGGCTGGCCCGGAGGGAGAAGAGGAGGGCTGCTCTGGGCAGCGGAAGGTTGGTGTCAGACGCGGACAGTGGTGGTCCATTTAAAGGAAAAATTCGGAGTAAAAACAACCGAGGGTCTATTTATGGATGATAATGAGTTTGAACTTTCACTTGGGAACACTGTCACTATCCACAAATATACTCTAGGGCAGCGGTCCCCAACCACCGGGCCTAACCGGGCCGTAGCCTACGACAAGAGTTTAAAAAAAAATGCATGCAAACTAAATAAACTCAATTTAATTCGCAATAATGTCACATTCGCAATAATACCCACTGACGATGGTGAGCCAGATACCTCAAAGAAAAAGAAGGGGTCATTCAATACGAAATATGACGAGTCATATTTAAAATATGGTTTCGCAGAGACTGGTGACTCGCATGCACCAAGTCCTTTATGTGTGGTATTTGGCGATAAGTTGTCAAACGAAGCAATGAAACCATCAAAACTAATCTAGAGTCCAAGCATCCTACACTTAAAGACAAACCCCTTGAGTTCTTTGAGCGTAAGAAATGTGAGCAAGAAGGACAAAAAACTAGTGCGTAAAGCAACCACATCGGTGAACGTGGCTGCGCTAAAAGTCTTATAGTGGCTAGTCGGATTGCTAAATCTAAGAAGCCCTTTACTATTGGGGAAGAGTTAATTCTGCCTGCTGGTAAAGGCATGTGCAATGAACTCCTTGGGGAGGCTGCCGCTAAAAAAATAGCTCAGGTACTGCTTTCTGCAAGCACTGTCCATAGGCGAATTGATGATATGTCAGAGGATATTGAGGCACAGTTGTAAAAAAGTCACCGTTAGCTGCATATTTTAGTGATGAGGGCTGGGTGTCAAAACTCGCTTACCTGTGTGACATATTCGGGTTGCTTAATGACCTCAACCTGTCACTGCAGGGGAGAATGACGACTGTCTTTAAACTGGCAGATAAAGTCTCTGCATTTAAAGCCAAGCTTGATTTGTGGGTATGACGAGTGGATCGGGGTGTATTTGATATGTTCCAAACAGTAGTGGGGGTTTTGGGAGAGACTGAGGCAGGGCCCTTTCTCTGCGAGCTGGTCTTGCGATCACCTTGTTGCGCTTTCAAATGAGTTTGAGCGTTACTTCCCATCCTCCAAAGATCCACGGCAAACCAATGAGTGGGTCCGCAACCCATTTGTCAATATCCTGACGGTGACAGTGGTCTTAAGAGTGTGTAGGCTATGAGGAAACCTCTCTGGAGGGTTTTTGGATGAAAACCAAAGCAGGATGTCCCGAGAAAAGTGCTGAAAACGTTGCTACCATTTCCCACCACGTATCTATGCGAGGCCAGGTTTTCGGCAATGACTGCAAGACCAAATTGCGCAATCGACTGGACATTTTAAACACACTGAGGGTGTCCCTGTCTTCCATCACCCCCAGATGGAACCTTCTTGTTGCAGGGAAACAAGCACAGGGCTTCCACTGATTATATTCGTAATGCACGTTTAGTTCCCATGTTTTGTTACCATATTTTGTTAACACATTTTTAAGAGTTTGTTAATACCTTCACTGTTCATACATAACTGGAGCTAGTTCTTTTCAAGTAATGCATGCACAACACGGAACATGGAACCCCACGAACCCCCGTGAAAAAAAAAATGGGAATCAAACCGGTCCACGGTACATAAAAGGTTGGGGAACCCTGCTCTAGGGTATTCTTACTCCTGATTATTCCTTTAAAGAGCACTGGTCACTTTGACATGAGTTTTTAAAAAATTTTTTTTACCAAAGTGGTGTTTGTAGGTTTTCATCCAAATTGAAATTGGTAGGTTCATGAACAGGACAATATGTCTTATGTCAGTTTCCATAGCATACCTTGTTGCATTTTCAAAGCTCCGTAGTATTGAATGTGGTTGAGCAATTTCTTTAAATCTTTGCGTACCATCTCTGTTGTTACTGCAACAATGGTGCATTTCACCATCTTCTCCAAGCTGTCTTGTGTGAAATCACGTTGGTTCCTGTGTTATGTGATCAGATTAGGGTATTTTGCTGAAAAGTTTTGCAGGCACTTATAATCAGCACGTGGGGCAACATTAATATCCGTTGTCCTCCTCCTCCTTCATGCATTGTTGCACATAATTATGCAGTCGCCTAAACTCATCAAATCAACAGCAAGGCAGTGGCTGGCTTGCATATGGTAGGATTCAAAGTAAAACTATGAAGGCAACATGCTGACATGTCATGACATGTCCAAAGGCAAACAAAAAAAATATTGCTCTGAATATGTCAATGGTATCAAAACCCGTTCATCACAAAACAATGATGTTTGTCAGGCAGTCAGAAAGTTCATGTAGACAAAGAACACATACTAATGCTTGCAGGCTATCTTGCCCAGGAACTAACTGTTAAAAACACACACACACACACACACACACACACACACACACACACACACACACACACACACAAATGTTGACATTTTAATGGCCCCAAGGACATTTCGGCCAGTCGCCCTTTTTCAGCGACAGATGTGGAAATCATCAGTGTAGTCTGAAGAAGGATGGCCTGAAATATCTGGCCTGAAATATCAGTGGGTTGATTAAAAACGTTTTAAAAGTACTGTTCAGTGCTGTTCTTGATTTAAAATTATATATTCATTACCTGAAGGATTCAGCACCCAGTCTAACTGAGATTAAGGTGTTGAGCGTGGAATTCCATTTTTTCCAAACACATTAGACACAAGACAGCTTGACAAAAGCTGGCCACTGAATAGCTGAATGAATCATCACCTAGAAAAAACAGGGCTTTGAGGGAATGTAGTGATGTCATCAACAGGACTGTGGTTTGTTTTAGAGATTTGTTTGTTTATTAGTCATGTTCACCTGTCAACTTGGGAATCTTGTCTTAGTGTCCTCAGTGACGAGGAAGATGAGAAGCCCCTGGGTCTGGACCTTCCACATCACTTCCTCTCCATCCCAGACCTCCCTCCCTCTTTGATGCCTCCGCCCCCTAGTGGATGGACCACCACACTGCAGTCCCAATGGGGATGAGCTCCACTCAACTCCACTTCAATCAACACATTCATGCCCTTAGGTGCTGGCATATGCAGAGTGTGGTCGGTGGAGCTAGGATTGCCTGGACTACCGGCTTTTCCCCAAAGTGCACTCATGAATGACTCGGAATGCCATTTCATCTCCTCACTGGGCAGAAAAGGATGATTGCTGACCAGTCTCCATGGTTCTTGAGGAAACGTCTGCGTTCTGGCTGTGTCAGTTGTCCTATATTTAGACATTCAGAGTGGGGTGTCTTGGCACGGCAAACCTTTGACAACCATCTGAAGCATGTCTGCTCTGCCTGATACCCAGGCAAATGTGAGCTGACCGAGGATTTGGTCCCTGTGGTTCATTAAATGACTTCTGCCATCATCTATATTGGTGGTAGTGGAGACGTATGGATTTCTAGAATTTTCTGTGGAACAGCCTCGTAGACACGACCGGCTGTGAGTTTTTACAGATGCTTATCTAGATAACTCTCACGTCCTCTCACGAGGATCTGTGTCACATTAGCATTTTGATTACATAACATTTTATTGACTAGGTTAGACATTTTGGCAGAAAATATGTTCTACTTTTGATGAATTATTCTGTTTTATAAGTTTTGTACCTTATGTCTCCTCTGTATATTGTGATTAAATGACTATGGAGGAAATAAATGAGTTTGTGTGCCTTTGCAGTGGTGTGTTTCAGCCTTAGAACATCAGTTAGTGCCACTACATAATAGATACTGCAGTTGGGAGTGTAGTTGAATTGTTTCGCAACGATATATCCAGACATAATCAATCCATATTTAGGTTTGTCTAGATGGAGCCCAAAATACTGTTGCGTAGGTGCTGTAAAGGAGCCTCCCAAAATAACCTGGGCATAGACAGTTCTACCCTGTGGCAGCCGGACTCTTTATTCTGCCTCTGACTTGTTGGCTCCTCCAGGGAAGGGCCAGCGTTTGTGCTTCGACACGCTCTCAGAAAGAAACCTCACCGGGCCCTCTGATGCGTGCATGCGCACTCTCCCGACCTGCACGGCACCGTTTCCTTCGGGATGGCGGGGCTGAAGCAGTAGGTGTGAACTCGAGACAGTCTGCCAGGCTCCCGCGTTGATTGATACACCCCCGTGGGGAAAGCTGGATGCTCCTCCGATGATTGACAGCTCTGCCAGGGGGCGAGGGTCGGCTGCCTCCGTATCTGTCTTGTACCATCACGTCAGATTTCCTTCAGCCCCCCCCACACACACCCACACGTCTGACATATGATAATATCAGCCAGCCAGCCGGCAGTGGAGATGGACTCTATTGCCCACTCTCTGAGTTCAGTTAAGCAATTGAAAATGTCCACAGAAAGAGGAAGACTATTTCCCCCCTCTTCACAGCTGGAGAGAAAATATGGCCTCACAGCCCACTTCCTTCACCCAACAGGGAACAGGGGAGTATAAATTCGTCTTACGTTTTTCTGGTTGCTCTGTTCCCCTGTTTAGTGATGCAGAGACTGCTTTTCTTAGTTGGAGGAAAAGCTACAGGCTGCAGCGATCCATCCCCTTTCTCTGTTTATTCCGAAAGCATGTCTGTCTGATTTAAAGTGATTTATTCAGTCGATGTGGAGCGCACTGTGCTTTTTTATTTCTTCTATGGGCACCAACAACCAATTAGCCTAAAGTCACGGCGGCAAGCCTCAGTCATTTCAAAAAGAGTGTGTCTTCCCCTTTCTACTCCATCCAGGATGGCATGCTGAATATTTAGGCTTCCTTAACGATGCCGCTCCGAAGTTTCAAAGAGATATAAGGCCTCCCAGCGGGACCATAATTCCCACTGAGACTAAAAGGAACTGCTCCGAGAAAGGAACAACAGTTTGTTTCTGCCCTATGTTACTGATCCGAGAAAAAGGCTGTTTTGCTCACATTCTTGCACACATTTGAACAGCGACTCTTAATGTATGTATTTATTTATTCATTTAATTTATTTAATTTATTTGTAATGTGGTGTAAGATGGAGTGTTGAAATTGGCCTAAATCCTGCACTGAATGACATGCAGGTTTATTGTGAATCTCTATCCACTTCGGGGAGAGAGTATAGCCAAGTCCCAAAGCTCTCTAGTCTAGGCAGCCTGACAGCCCAGAGAGAGAGAGAGAGAGAGTGGCAGGGCTCTACGCCAGAGGCACCAAGAGGAGCCCTGAGAGGCTCTTATGCGTTCAGTATATTGATCTGGCAGATAAATATAATCTGTTTTCAGGAAAAAAAAGACTTTGTGATTACCACTGTTGAAATAGCGCCCTGCAATGAATAGCTTTTTACACACTCGAAGGCCCTCTTGCTGTCCAAAAGAAAATAAGATAAAATTCAAATGAACACAGACTGGTATAGCAATTAAATAAGCAGCATTTACCATCCAAATTAAGTTTCAGGGCCTGGAGGAAAACAGCATATTCCCTACTGAACTTGTGATGAGCTTTTTAGGGATTCTCCTTTTCTTGGTGTTGACAATTATCCGTTGGCTGTGAATAATTTCTGAAGGCATCGCTAATGGGTGCTGAATCGCACTGCTGATAAATATTCCGTCCTTCACGGCAAGCCATGAGACTGCACTTGCATTCACCAAGCCTTTGTGACTCATCAGCTTTCTCTCTCAATCTCTCTTTCACACACACGCAGGAAAAAACACACCTTTGGAGACATGGAAAGATTTCTTAGACATTTCTCTGAATTTCATCATCTCGGGTCCATCAGCCTAGTCATTAACCACCTGTGATGTCACACTGTGTTGTTTTGTGGTATAATAAATAAATTACATTGTTGCAGTCATAAATTCATAAAGGGCATCAAAGAGGGAAGCAGGATGGAGTTTCAAATGTAGTTATAGGAGGTAGGATGTACAGAATCTAATCAGTTTAATTTATTTAGGATATTTTATATGCTGTTGGTTGCACACAGGAAGATTACATTGAAAGCCCCAGAGCATTTAGGGACATTTTATTGTTTCCCAGTAGGCACTCGAACCCTTTTGACAGGTTAATTTTACGTATATAATTTTATATTTTCACCAAGGCCTTGACCTTATACATGTTTGGGCTGTAGGGCCAACTCCTAGACCATTAGACAAATCTGCTGCCCAAATTCAGTTTGAAATTCATTAGTATGCAGCGATCTTCGAAAGAGCCTGCCCTACATTTCACATTTCACCACATTTCTCCAGTCTGCACTGATATCCGTCAGACAGCTTGGAGCACTGCCATACCCTCCAGCTCAGAAAGAGAGAAAGGGAGAGAGCGAGCCCTGTGAGAAGTGCAGCTGAGAGTGCCAGCACTGTCAGCCTCTGTGTGTGATAAACGGATGTAAACAAGAGATTTCTGCGGGCCCAACGTAGCAGATGCTTCGGTGTTTACTGTCTGCTTTTTGCGATGTGTTACAAACACTGGGGATGCTCCGTAATTATGCCGAGAGACACGATGGCTCGTAGGTTCAAGACAAGCAAATTCAACCAATCAGGACACACACCATGATGAATGCATCAACTACCTTTATAATTGTTTTTCAACACCAAAAACATCATTGAAAGGGTTACACAGTGATCTATATTTGCTTTTACACATAAATATATTCATATAGTCATTCACCATAACATTTCTTCAGGTACCAATAAATATATGGTGAAAAGCTGTGAAAAAGGCAGAGAATTTTCTGTATTGGTAAACATTAAAATGCATAATGTCTTTCTCATCATAATTCCCCTGTTATTGCTGTTACGTCTTTGTATAGTCTTTATTCCAAAAGAAGACATAAAACTGTACTTATAGAAAACAATTTATAAATAAAAGGATGTCATTAAAATTAGAAAATACTCATAATCAAATCAACTGAAAATATAAGTCACAACATTTATAACATTCTGACACTACCATTTAGAAAAAGCCAACTAATAATCATCTCTATTGTCTCTATAAGCCAATTGTTATCAGTTATATATCATGACTTTTCAGTGTTCGTTTGTAGCCCCAGATTTCAGATGCATGTGCAAGTCACCTTATATCTCGATAACAAAGTTTGCTCAAAGTATGTTTGAGCAATGTATTATATTTTTAGGAATGCCCTCTATCTTGGGTCAGAAATAGTGTTTTAATACAATGGTAAACCTTTTAAATCTGCATTGTATTAAGATATTGCATAATTAAAATGAATTAAAACTCACATTTCAATACATCACACTATCTGTTGATACACACATGAGAAGTTACTATAGACACTAGGAACTAGTTCACATTATGGAATTCTACTAACTGCTTTGAGATATAGGTAACTGCTTCCTATAGGCCTAAGGGTATGCTGCATTAATAGAATGACAGTGTGATGACATTATATATCAAATGGTATTATAATTTGCATAACTTTTTCTCATGTATTCACTTGTACAAATATTTTGGAACAATATGACAGCGTTCATTGAAATGTAGGTTTGACATAAGCACAGAAACATGTTGTAACTATTTATACACATGCCCAGTATGTTGAATCCAATGTTATAACAAAAATTAATGAAATCAAAACAAAACAAAACAGACGAAAATCCAAACACATATGTTGATAATTAGGCTACTGAAACAATCCCTCATTATCGTCGATTCGATTATCAAATTGACCACAATGATGGACTTACTGGCTATGATTGGTCCAAAGACTACATAACTAACATTTACCATTTAAAATTCACATTAAGTTTCCCATGCAAGCTACTAAGAGCAGCACAGCACTAGTGAATTTAGGCACAGACATATTACAATTGTGACAGTTAAAGACTTCATTCAGATGGCAGGGTCTCTAGATATTATTAAAAAAATACAAGGACTTCTTTTAATTATTTATCCTCAAACAATTTAAACCTTAGTCTTTAAATCTTAAATATTCTTGTCGACTTTGGGAAGTATCTGCGATCAGCACCACACTACATCTTCTCACAAGTCTGGAAAAATCCTTAGTTTAGTTTGCTGTCTTATCTGGACCTCTAGAAAGTCATTATAGCAGTCCAGGGTCACCTTCAACAATTGGAGCTAAATATTTTAGCTAAGTCTTTTTTTTGTCCTGCAATGTGCCAAAGTGTAAGCACAATAAATATTTGGGCGACTTGACTAACAACATGTTACTTGAGACACCATGTGCATTCATGTGCATTACCAGTTGATTCCCCATAGGACACTTTCATGACACCTTCTCAATGAGCTGAGGTAGCTAACACTTTCTATTCATTTACACAATTCTATATTTTTTTTTTTTTTAATAGAAATTAAACTTTCATCTTCATGTCAGTGGGGAATACATTGTCATCAGGTCTAGATATTTCATTAAGCACTTTATGGGGAATATGAGATGAACTATTTAAAACAAACACTTTGGCAACAGCTGGGTACTTCTGTGTGTATTTACCACCAAGAGATGCAATATTGCACTTTCCAAACAAGAAATGTGTGATCATCTCTCAAAACTAGGGCATACAATTTAGATGCAAGCTAATAAACTCCCCTCTTGATCAGTTGATATTGTGTGTGTGTGTGTGTGTGTGTGTGTGTGTGTGTGTGTTTTGCATTAAACTAAATGTAAATTGAGAGGGTTTAGTTGAGATTTTCAGAGGGGATTAGATGGGCACTGTTTTGGGTGATGGGATCATTGTAATTTATTTGACTTAATCCTACCTGTTACATCTTAAAGACTATAAAATGTAATATCCTCCTGTTTTGCTTTGCTTAGTTTAGGGAGTCATATCCTTCTACTTTGAAATACTTGAAGAAGCCTTTCAACAGCTCATGAATACACTACCAGCGGCAGCAGCAGGAAGTCTTCCCTCTGAGCAGATGTAATACAATTAGAGGATGGCACGGTAAACTCAACAAGGTCAAACAATGATACAATGATAAAACATAACATGGAAGACCAGACTGTGATCTGATTTGAGGACAACTTCTTCATTCTAGCTAAGAATAAATGATGATCTTCTCTGATAATCTTATTAAGCACAGTGGATGGTCGATGTTGAAATGAGGGGCAATTTTTCATATGTGGAGAGTTACAATGCATATGAATTAATTATAAAATGATACTATTATAATGTGTGTGCACAGTTTATGTACACATTGGGATTTCACATTCAATACTTTTTGCTTGTCAGGTGTTGATTTCTAGCAAGCCAGAATGCTAGAATGCCTAACACTGATTTTCTGAGTGTTTTCGGAAGACATGTACTGCATAAGCTGCATTCTTCTGAATGCTCTTTTTTAAAAAAAAAAAAAAAAAAAGAAATTGTTCTTCGTTCGTCCCTGTAGATCAGGTTTGTTTTGGAGAGGTCTGGTCCTAAGAGCCCAGTTACACCCTCAGTAGTCCACACTCTGTAGAATTGGCCAGGGTTACTCCCAGAGACGCATCGAAGGCTTAACATCCTTTGGAAATAGTGAGAAGAAATGTGCCAATTCAGATTAATGTCTCAGTGACTCCAGAGCTCAAGGAATATTTTTTATGTTTTCCATCTACCCACAAATGTTCAGGGTGTTACAAAGATGGTTGGAATCAAGATTTATAAATACAGAGGATGTACTAAATGAGATATATACACAATAAGTGTCCTAAAGTTTAACAACAACTAACATTTTTTTGTCTTTTTTCTCATTGCCTCTGCATCCTAAAATACTTAATGTTTTCACTACTACCCTGACTTCTTACATCATGTTTCACAACATGTTTTTGAAAACCCACATAAATATACGTACATTTATTTTCTGTTTAATACATGCAATTTATGCATTATTCATGACTGTTATCAGTGGACATCAATTTGAGGGCCTTCGCCTTCTCTGAATGGTGAGTCATTATCTGTGGACATGAGGGCAGTTCTGGGATGATAAATATTTTTGACTTTTACTTGGGTGGTGTCTGAGTCATTGGACCAGGGTATCACGGGATAAGAGGAAGCATCCAATTTTCCAATCGGGTCGCACCGATCGATTTTCTTCCTTTTCTGAGGATGGCCCTTACTTCATCCCCCTGCGGAGCATCTGATTGGCTGCGATGAGCATGACGCTGATGATGAACGCAATGGCGAAGGCACATATCAGGCTTTTCCGCACGCACGTGTGTTTCATCTGATGTTTGGGGCTCGCTGTCAAAAGGAACATTAAGGAGATTACAGGTCAGTTACTGAGTTACTCAGGAGATGCAAACAATGACAATAAACGTCATCTTTATGGCCACTTTAGACAAATAAAATACGTCACACGCAGATCTTCAAAGGGTTCTACAAACGTTTCCCATCATTAGAGGGCCCTCCTTTAATGAACGTTTCTACATGACAGGTTTTTGAAGAGTAAAGAAAATCAAAACATGGCAAAAACAGTTTTAATGAGGCAATCAGTAGATATCATATCCACACTGAGAAAATCATTTTCAATATTGGTCCTCCACAACAGCAGTCATTTCAAACACTGCACACCACTACCACCATCGCCATCTCAACCACATCACTAAGACATTTCAAAGCTCTTTCCATGGCCAGTAAACTTTTGACAGTTTTATAAAATGGTAATCTCTTACTGTTAATGTCCACTTGACACTCTGGGCTGTCCAAGTGGCTTTCTTCTGTCATAATGATGTTCTCGATGTCTTTCATGGTCAGGTGATCGCAGAAGGTGTCATAAAGGAGCCTCTTGAGTTCATCCACTGTCAGCTTCTGCATGTCGCACTGGGAATAGCACAAGACAAGATGGACTGTAAATGAAGTGGCAGACAGTTAATAGTCAAGTGCTATCTCTCAAGGGGGTCAAAGAGGTGCCATTACAGGCCATACATAATTCCACACCTCGGGCTGCTTTAAAGTCTGCTCGACTTGTCCCACAATTTAACACAAGTGTGGGCTTGTTCTCCACTTTGGCGAGCCTGATGAGGAAGAGCTGCAGCCCGCACTGCCATTTGTTCTTGTTATCCTGTAGCAGCCCCCTCTGCCCGTTCTGCCAGTGAACACGTCAGCCATGATTTCGTCCCTGACCCACTAGTGGTAGTCGGGGGAGATAAGGCAAGGGAATTGCAGTCTTACCGGATTTTGTTTTTTTAAAACATTCACATCGACGCTGATGTTGACAGGTGCTAACATTGTTATTTACAACTGAATCTATTAGGCTCTCTGGGAAGATGGGCTGATATGTTCATTCCTCTGGTCATATCCTTGACCTGCTCCTATTAATATGTGTTGGAGACGGTAATGCATTCATGCAATAGCGTGAAAGCCAAACTGCCTGACCTTTGACCTTTTTATCTTTGTGATGTTTTTGTGTTGCCAGGAGCTATTGGAAATGTAGCACCTTTGGTTAGTTTGGTCCACTGCAATTTTATCCAATAAAATATAGGGGCGTGTCACATAGAACTGTTAAATAAAAGGGATGGATCAAAGTAGTATTAAAACCAATTGATGGCTGTATCAATGTGAAAGGACACATAAAATGTGATGCTCTCTCTTAAAATGGCCAATTTTGAACCGAATTACAGGACATTTTCTTATGTTGTCTTGTAAAGGCTGTTCAGTTTTTTTTCCATCAGTCAATGCTCTTACTGGCCAATGAATTGGTACAAAGACAGATTTGTGGACAGATAAATATCAAAACATAATTAAAGACATTTCAAAGTATACCTTCCAGAAGACAGAATCAAAGTCCGCTCCATGAAACTTGTCTGGCATGGTTGTCGCTGACAGCTTTGGCCCTAGCAATGTGACAAACTCCTCAAAGTCAACCTGACCATCGCCTGCAACCACAAAACAGAGAAAAAGAACACAAATGCATTTGGACAAAGACAGAGTTGAAAATGTGAAATATTTCCCTCATCTTTTCACGTAGGCGGCCTTCTATTGGTTCAGGTGGTGTAAAGTGAAAGTAAGGCATCTGATATTTTTAAAATGTAGAGTAATGTGGTCTTAAATTATTTCCATTTTTTACCATTTGATGATCTCAGTCTTAATCTATATGGAGAATGCGTACAGGTGAATAAAACATGAAGGTATCCATTGCATCAGGCAATCAGGTCTAGTCATCAAGGTGATTTAACAAATTAAATGTAACAAACAATGAATTATATATAAAAGCAGAGGCTGAGGTTTAAAGCAAAGTGATATGACTCACCGTCCATGTCTAATCGCTGGATGATGACCTCCAGCTCCACCTCGTTGGGCATGTAGCCCAGGGAGCGCATGGCCATGCCCAGCTCCTGCTTGGAGATGAAGCCGTTCCCATCACGGTCAAACACCTTGAAGGCCTCACGGATCTCTGCATGGAATGGTGAAGGGAGAGTCCGAATATTTGAATAATGTCATGGATTCAAATTATAAATCCAGCACATAGATCCTAATGGCAGATTGGCAAGCTAAGGGTTACTTATTTTAACCTTAACCTCTAATGTGATATGATTGACAACAACAGTTGTGCTTGTACATTATAACTCATGCAGTTTGTATATGTATATGGTAATTCTATTTTGTCTATTAAAACACACACACACACACACACACACACATCATATAACTATAAACTGTTCATTTGAATGTTAAGGTAATGCTTATTGATCTATAGGGATTTCGTCACATACTGCAGGTAAAACTTTTACAGGGAGGTCTTTTTAAGACAAGATGCAATCTAAATCACACAGAGGCAAGATGCTGCAGAGAGGGCCGTTCTCCAGGAGAGGTTGCATATAATGAGATTAAGAAGGAAGATGAGAAAGAATTAAATGAGCAATAAATTGGCCTTTTCAAGTCAACTTAATTAGGCCTGGTCATAATTGCTTGCTTGCTTTAATAAGCATTTGAAGTAATTTGATTAAAATGGATGTTTATGTGTCTCAGTTGTATCACTACCATATCAGCACAGTGCCGTAGGTTCATAAATATACAACACATTTTGGTTATCCAAGATGACGTGCATATTTTGTTATTGAAATGTATTTGTATACTGGAATAAATATGACACAATGGAAAAACTTAATGCATGAAATGTTCTAATTAACACAGATGCAGAGACACACACACGCACGCACACGCACACACACGCACGCCATTCCCTTTGATCCATTTCATGTCAAAACTCATGCCATCACCAAAGGGTACTGGGAAAAAAACATTCTCAGATCATTAAAACATCTTATGTGTCAAAACACCCAGACTTGTGTCCCCAACATATCACTGGGATAAGATCGAATGGTTTGATGTTCCATCAGAGTAGTGGCCCTACTCCCCAGAGACAGATCGATACATCAAACCAGCACTGATGTGAGATGCCACGTCACATTAATGGCTCACTCAGTCTAAGACTTATGGCACTTCTTTTGTAACAAAGACATGAGAAAATCAACGTGATTTGTGGAAGACTACATATTCTGTATTGTTTTGATTAGAGGTTTTACACGTGTGAGGATTAAATCACACTGGAACACACATACTGTATGGTAGCCTGGAAAATCCAGACCCTGATAATCTAGATAGATGGATAGATAGATAGATATTTTATTGATCCCCAGGGGAGAAAGATTAAGGGTCTGGCAAAGAACAATGTAATGGCCCAACTCGAGGGGCGGCAACAAGCATGCATTTAAAAACCTCACTGCACGCAATTGGAGAACACTAGACCATGTTTACTCTGAATGATTTCAGACTTCGACAAAATCGGATAACTCTACGACCAATGTGTACTGTCCTCCAACGTTGCAGCGCTGTCTTCATCAGTTTAGCTGGTTCCCTGGAATGTTGGGGTAAAAGTAACGTGCATCATTGCTCTTTGCCAGAGTGTCTCGCAGAGACAATTCCATTGTGCTCTCGCGTGAACTCTGGATTTCCAGGGTACTCATATGGATTAAGACAGTTCAAATTGTGTACTGGCAATGCAGTGCATGTAAGCCCAAAAACTCACCCTGCCAAAATGTGATCACTCATAACAATGCTTTATTGTAACACCAACAGAGGCTTGTGACAGTGGTAGACTAAAAGCACAGGCTTACATCAACCTGGTACCTGGAGTTTGCGACACAAATGGAAAACTTCAGAGTTCAAATCTCACTGAAATTACTTTTGTTATGTGTTTGTTATTCAAGGCACACATGCAACTACTGTAAGTATCAACATCACAAGTATAAAAGGGTCTGTTTGTGTAAAAATACTGGCAGTATTGTATTAAAATATCAAAAAGTCTACAGGCGTAAGTGTTAGACTGATGAATGATAAAGATGTTTTTCAGCTTAATGGTTTATGTTACACCTACTAATAAATTGATTTAAAAATATCTTGTCAATCTACATTTTGTAATTAAGGTTAATTGTTTTTTGTATCATCAGTCACCTGCCGAGGACACTCCAGGGCTGTAATAGGTTTAACACAACACTTTACAAACTATGGATTCATGTCTTAGCACTAATAATGGACTGGACTCATAAATCAAGCGGAGCTGTAGTTCACTTTCTCCTTCTTTGTCTAAAGCAATTTATTTTCTTAGCATTGTTGTGCTGTGTTCTTTTCTGGTGAGTGAAGGTCAGTAATAAGCTTAGGGGCCGTTGGAGAAAACTCACTGCTTTCTTGACATATTTTGCATATTTGATTGATAGAGATCCCCCAGACATGGCATCTCTGCAACAATGTCCCGACATTGCTAATCACGGACCCACTTAAATTCATAATTACCAAACGCTTGGTTCATGAACTATTAGCATTTCTGTATCTGTTAATTACATGAGTGGCCAGATAGCTGAATAATTAAGTAAGATGATTACCATAAACATGCAGAAAAATGACTTTCATTGACTGGCACTGTGGTGACACTGAAATACATCCAATGGAGTTTTATAGATTCATGTCTCTGTAAACAAGTTACGGTTCATAAGGGCCTAAACAACTGTTTTTCTTTGGGCCCTGAAGAGAATTTTGGTAAATCCCAAGAACCTGAGTTGGACTTCAAAGCTGTGTATGTTAATAGGTAGATATGTGCTTGAGCAATTTATTTGTGATTCATTTGTGTTAGGCGTGTATGGTGTAACTGCAAAATTCTTAGACAAAAAAAAAAAAGAATCATGTCGTGAATACAGAGAAAAATGGTCATGTGAAACTTTATCTTCTACCAAAGCTTAGTTCCATTCAGATTTAGTACTTGCGAGCTGTAGTGTTTCCCAGTGATGTCTAACAAATCCTTTTTTGGAACGGTGCATCTTCTGTTGATAAGGGCAGTGTCATCTCAGCAGAACTTAATCCTGCTATGATCAAGAATGCCTGTTACACTGCACGGGAGGAGGGAGATCGCTTCAAATCATTAGAATAGGATTGTGATTGACCTTGGCTTCCGAGGGGGATGAGTGCTCTATAGGGACTGTGGACTATTAGGAAGCACAGCAGATAGAGGAAATGTGTGTGTGTGTGTGTGTGTGCGTGTGTGTGTGTGTGTGTGTGTGTTAGGGCAGGGGGTAAATGATTGATCACTTTGTTTAGTTGAAGCAAACACAACAAAAACAAAACAAATGTGTATTTATAAGAACAACTAAAAGATCAATAATGGCCTCTGGCTCATTGTGGCAGTGAAGATGTGGAGAGCACTAAAAACAGGACATTTCTCCCAAAATAAACTTCAAAGTTTGACTAAAGCCATTGCCTGCATAGAAAAGTAATACTGAAACATTTGCATAAAGTAGTGTGTATATTTGCTGCAGGCAAACACTTAGCCATCTGCTCTGGGGAACACCTTAAGCTGTATTGTTCCACACGGTGTTCTTACACACACTCTGCATGCATTTCCAAGGAGTGAAACATAGACTGGAATCACTGAAATCGATCGACCCAAAATAAACCTTGCATACTACCACCTGCACACTCACACCCCTGTGTGTGTGCAGTTAAGTATTCTACATGCATGTTCGACAGAAATGAATATTCAATGACATACCCTTAAATAAACGTGTCAAAAATATTCTGTTTTCTAGAATTTTGGTAGCTGGATCAGGAGGCCAACAGGTCAACCAGCAATTCAAGAACCTTAAGTATAGTCCATGGCTTGATGTCCAAGTGTCCTTGAGTTAGACACCGAACTCCTGTCTGATTCCAGTGAGTAAGCTTCGCCCTTGGCAGGAGAGTGAGAGGCATTACCTGCGAAGTATCTTCAGGGTGGAAACTGTGCTATATTAATGCAGTCCATTTGCTGTTTCCCCTCATCACCTGAGCCCGCACAAACCACATGTGCTTCATCAAAATCAAGAAGGGACCATTTTTTGAAGACAGGCAATCTTCAAATGTCATTCCTCCACTACCACCATATAGCTCAGGATCTCTTATCTGAACAACTGATCACCATTATAGCTCAAAGCAAAGCAATAGAAATGAATGGCATGTTGCAAGATGCCATATAGCTGCAAGTTGTAAAAACATGGTATTTTTTCCAAGGATCATTCCATTCATAGCTGCCGCAATGATTCAACTGCCTGCTATAACCTACACTAGACTTTGCTTTAATCATTTCATCTTAAACAGACTTGCCTGGAGTCTTGCTCTGGATTGCATGTAAATGTGCAAAGAGCTTTTATTTCTTTAACACCAAGGGAATATTTCTGCTGAGACTAAAGATGTTGTATTGTAAATGACATGACATGATTTGATATTCTAAAGGCTAATTCATTTCAACAACCAAATTAATTATGATTGTTATGTTATATAGGCCTATGGCTTGAATAAATCTGGTATGCACAAGACGTATTTCCACTAAGTTATGATTAATGTAGATTTTCCTTTTCTATAAAACAAGAACCACATGGTTTCTAATAAGCATACATTGGCGGTCGTGCAATCCAGTGTCTGCAATTTACTCTCTAAGAAACTTCACTAATGATTTATCAGCAATATACCTCTTTATATAAAATTTTTTTTTGCAATTGATATCCAATGCAGCTTTGAAATGTCAATTATGTAGGTTAACATTTTATTCAAAATGCACCTCAGCCAGCAAGTGGTTGAACGGCACCTACAAACAGCGCATAAGAGCTCTCCAAGGTGCTGAAGTTTCAACTGAGAGAAACGCATAAAAGCTCCCTTAACCCAATAATCGATGGCAGCTGCCAGTCAGACATACACGATAAGGTCCATTATTTCATAACATGTTGTCTTTGGCTTACCTTCTACCTCATCGTCCGGCAGCTTGATGGGGGGCCGATAGGACAAGATATCGGGGATAGTGCAGAGTCCGCGGTACATGAACCTGGAGGTCACAGCACGCACTGGCATTTCTGCGCGGGAAACCCAACACCTGGCTGGTGATCTTCATATAGCACGCTGATGGTGAACCAGCACTTTTTTGCTGTACTCCTCTTGGAGGCTCAAGTCAGTAAACATCGAGAAGTATTCTCCAGCCTGTGGCTATATGCTGTATATCTGCTCTAGTAAATGGAGCAGTGTGCTCTTGGTGAGACGCCGACACACCAGCTAAGAGTTAAGTGGATTGTCTTTGGTTATAGCAGGGAGTGCAATCAAACAGAAGAAGTGACAAGAGATGCTTCCGGAATACAAATATTGCAACGCCCAAAGACTAGTATTTCAGCTTTATGGACGCCGAAAAATCAATTGCATGTCCCCGGTGACACACAAAGCACTTTCTCTTAAAATAGAAACATTAAAGAAACACTTTATCTGTGCTGTTCAGATGGCTCAATGAATTACACAGGATCAACACAAACACCCAGAACATGAGACAGAATTGATCTTACACTTCGTATTCCCTGAAACCCGCGCAGAAGATATACAGCTCTGGAAGATTTTTTGTGAATCAAGCTTAATATATCGATGATCCGTTTTCTGTCACACGAATGCCAGTCTTGTTTTGATCCCGGCGACGCCGCCTAGACAACACTGTTTTGGATGTTTGCCTTAGATGTATCTCCTTTCAAAATGTTTTTTTCTTGTCCCCTTTGTTGTTACAAGTCAAACAATTGTCCACTACAAGTAGCCTAAGCCTTTCGTTTTTCATCAAGATATCTCGACTAATTACAGACTCAGAAACAACAACAAACGACTGTCCATAAAATGATGTAAACCAGCTGACTTTGTTTCCTAAACTAAAGTACTGTATTAAGCCCAATCGGCTTTTCTCCGGTAGGCTAGTAGGCTACTCCCACCTGTCTCGTACGTGCACCAGGTTCGGTCGCTTCTCAGCACGCTTCTGTCTCGTTGCTGCTCCTCTCACGAAACCCTCACCGCCACTTGTAACCAGCAGCCTCGCGCACTTAGAGAGAGAAAGTGAGTGAGAGAGAGAGAAAGAAAGAAAGAGAGAGAGAGACAGACAGAGAGAGAGGGAGGGAGAGAGAGAGAGAGAGAGAGAGAGAGAGAGAGAGTAGTCACATCCAACATGTGTTAATTCCATGAATTTGACATTTTTGTTTAAGGTACAAGCAACAGCAGATTAAACGACCCACGAAACGCACAATATCGCAATTTTATAGTCAGGACACGTAATATTCATTTAACGTGGGCTCCACATGGTTGCTTTATCATCAATCGTTTTGGAGAGGTATCCAAGACACTGCTGTTGATTGAAAACGAAGCCTGGGAAAGATGGTGGTGGTGCTTGTTCCAAAGTAGGATAATATCTACATTCATTTAAAATTCATCCAGATGGATGAATGCATAATTTATTCAGATTTACAGACTCCCTCAAGGACAACCGTCCACACCTCAAATTAACACACAGTTTATCTATTGCAGATGCACACTCCAGCTCTAGACAACCAGCCTAAATAAGTGTTTCTAAGCCAAAGCATTTCTGAACTCAAAACAACACTATTCTCTCAGAATAAATTAGAGGTATAGACAAACACTAGGCACTAGACAAAAAAGCGGAACTTTATCTATCTCTCCATTTAAGCACCCATACAGATACATCCAGCTAGATATGCAACAACTGTGTCTTCTAATTCTCTGATGTGGCAACAAATTATTATACAGAATAGATTTCATGGAGACTTTGATCGACCTTCCACTTAAGATATGATTTTCACACCATGCATAACTAAATCATATTCTGAAAAACTTTACTGAGGCAGGATTCTATCTGGGTAATGGGTACAGAGGCCACAGGAAATATATGATGAGGCTGACCAGTTGAAATGATGATGAAGTTCATTATCTGTTACGGAGAACAGAAGCTTTGAAAGCCCTGATTTGGACGCCCTGGCCGACTGTGCAGCTGGACCAGTTTGACTACCTCAGGCGCCGGCCAAAGATGCTTGATCCGAGTGACCCGCCGGCGTTGGCAGCCCTGCCACTTAATCTGCTCACTTTCACTGTCAATTCTCAAATGGCCCCAGCTGTTCTCCTTCTTCACACCACCAAGTCTCATCATCGCCTCGCCGATTCACCTCACGGAGGCTGGGGGAGGGGGGGGTATTTGCGAGCAGCTGCTCCTCGGAAGCCACCCTCGGCATGTCAAACTCACCTGCCTAGTCACCCCGGCGCTGTCTGATCCCTCGTGCGCAGCCCTCCCTCACTGGGCCATCTTACAGGGGGGTGAGTGCCGTGCAAACTGAGTGTGAGTGGCTCTCCGTGTCCACCTGTCTTTTGCCATGATGTTAAACCTGCTCAGGTCCTGCCTTTCCATGCACTCAAATCTGGAGTTGACTCAGATTCTATTCAGTGAATGGACTGGAAAGGAATGTACTATAGCGTGGGAAGTTTTTTTTTTTTTATCTGCAAGGGCATCTGCATGGCATAGAGTAGACACTGGCACAGGAGAGACAGTGACAGACTTTCTGGTCTGCTCTCTGTTCTGTTTTGTTGCCGAGTTCAGAAGCTCCCTCATTCTGTGCTTTGCTTATCAGTGCTCTGAGTGCTTCATCCTGTGTTGGCAACGGTTGCATGGAGACAGTCCCAGGATCCTCATTTTGAGCCCTTTTCTGATGGTATTATTAGCTCATAACTCTAGTGGGGGATATTTTTTGGATTTGTGGCTCTCTGTCTCTCTGTGTCTGACTTCCTCTGCTGTCACCGTGTCTATGTACATGATTACCCACTGTGGTTTAGTTTTCTCTTGTTTGGAGTGTCATTTTGAGGCACTGTTTCCGTTCTAAAGTCTGCATGCAGGAGCACAGATTCATACATCATTAGATATGGTTGGATTTACCAAGCCAAGCTTCTGGGCATACTATTTTCTTCCTGTGAAAACATATCTGTGAATAAAGCCTGCAGTGCATCACGCTGACGGAGGGGTTATCACTGCTGACCAAAGACTGACTGGTCCACAAAGGATGGGGCTGCTTACATGGGTGAGTGATAAAATGATTTCCTGGGTGAGGCAACAATGGAATCCTGGACAATACAGGATTCAAGGGCTGTGGGATATTATCCTCTCCTAGTCTCAAATCCCATGAAGCATGAACTAAAATGTCAGAGAAAAGTATCCTCACCTTCTGACAGAAGAGCTTAAAAGCTGTATTTGAAGCTTATTATGCTATTAATATTTTACATTTCAGCACTGCAATTGGTGCAGTATGTAAAACTACTCGTTATTTGTCATTGTAACTGTAAATGAAGTGCATTACATGCTTTAAATCTAGAAAAGTACTGTAATTTATTATTCATTTTTCCCAATATTCTCACTCTCTTTTTTCTCAGATTCTGATGTATGCATATGCACCTCACTAAACTCAGTACTTAGGTGGTGTCACAAGAGCCCCTTGATTCATGTTTTTTCCTCAAGTGCAGCCACTCTTTAATCCAATTAAAAAAATGACCAGCTAAATGTCAGGCCCTGGTCATATGACTCCTTGATTTTCTCCTTAACGCCTCCTGCTGCCACAACATCTTTCTGGTAAAGGGGCTCCTCAGACCAGCAGGATACCTCTTCGGCTCCCATACGAGCGGCTGTCCCTGCAGCAGTCACCTTTGTCATTCTGCGGGCATTCTGTTGCAGGAGTCTCCACTAGTCTCAGGGCTCCGCTGTGACAGTCTGGCTGGCCGCTAAATCTCCTTGGCAGATGGTCTTACTCTGCTCGCGTCTCCTCAAAGAGGGAGGGTGTCATTTCCTGAAAGGGAACAGATGAAGGAGGTTAATAATTGGCTAAATTGTTTTTACTGATGTTGTAATAAGCACTTGAGTCATTTCTCCTTTCTCCTCTTTAACATAGCTGATTTTCGTGTTTAGTCTCTCCCAGATACCATAGAATCTATTAACAATTTAGTATTTTAGCACACTGTCATATTTTTCCTCTGTCTTATGTAAGAATTGTTTTGTTTCTCTCTGTCTACCGCTCTAGGTAGTTCATTTGCTGATGCAGTTCATATTCCCACTCCCTGTTCTTTGAAGACAAAATGATCACTGCATCTCAGAACTGTGTATTCCTTATGGTCTTCATGATGGCAAACAACCAGCCAGTGGGCAAATTGAAATGTGTGACTTGACTGAGAGAAGGCAGATTATGAGGCAACTTTTTCAATATTCCATGGCTTAAAACCATGTGTAAGTTGTATATAGCCCGGTGCAAATAGGAATCCCTAACTATTTTGGCTTCTTGCATTCCTCACCTCAGTGTGAGCAAATCCCACCTGATACGGTTCCTTCCATGAGCTGTCTATGGCTGCAAGGAACCTTTAATAGAACTCAGGAAAGGGTGTTTAGGGACTGATACATTTTAATGTGGAAACATAGCTGTCCTATTTTTCTTCTAGATTTTCAATACTCAGTCCAATCATTGGGAAATGGTGGCCAAACTTGAGTTAATTTACAAGCTTTTAGTGCTGTAATATGCTACTAATGAATCCAATCTCATGCTTGTTACAAGACATGGCAGTGTGCCACATGGCAATGACATGAGCACAGAAAGACCTGTCTGACGAGTATGAGCTCGGAGCGTGTGCGGGATAGTGTATCGGATGCACCCGTCGCTTGCGTTTGCATCCATCACAAAGGTGCCTGTGTGTGTGTGCGTGTGCGTGTGTGTGTGTGTGTGTGTGTGTGTGTGTGTGTGTGTGTATTGTTGGTTCATGTGTTTGGATGTGTGTGCCTTGCTTGCAAGCAAGTGGCGGTGTGGATGAAAGGCGCTTCGCCACATGCTGCCGGCGCGGCCGGGCTGCTGCCTGCGTGTCCTGTGTTTACCGCTGTAATGGAAGTGTAATGGAAAATCCCACCTGTCAGAGATGGGGGGGGGTTCATTGAAATTCCGGACCAGCCTCAAACTGACATCAATCCCAAATCCGAGGGGAGCCTCTCCTGCCGGTGTTGCCCTGCTGGTTGGGGGAGCAGTGATGGCTTAGCTCACCCACAGGTATTATATAAGGGAGTAGGCTCTCACAAATGTCCTTGTGAAAAATCTTCCATTTTACATATGTATGAGATGGCAGAACCTAATCAGAAAATGCTGTGAAATATACAATATCCATATGAAATATAACCTCTACGTGGGTAAGGCTTATGTTTTATTCCATGTGATTTATGCAAAGTCTTGAGAGAATTATCAGTTTGAAAATATCATTGACGACAGAGAGGCGGCAGATCGTCCAAGGAAAGTAAACACAGTGGCTAAAGAACTGTGGAAGTTTGTCAGAAGCTTGGATAAAATATGTTGAGAACAAAGCAGCTCAAAAGACGTGCGACACTTAGACACATTACTCTACACAATGCTGTACAGCAGGGCCCATTCATTGTGGATGTCACCTACAGAGAGAAATTGGAATAGAACGTTATGTCCAATATTCCAATATGGTTTAATGTTCTGCATTATGTCCAATATTCCAATATGTGGTCTAATGTTCTGCATTTCTCATTAGTGGGTCACTTTGACACTAAAAGTAAGATTCTATGTAATGACTGTATGATATCTGTACTGTCCCTGTGTATATCTGTGTGTGACTGTATTTAGAGATAAGCGGGAAAATTATGTCTTTGCAGTGTTTCACTGTTCTACATGGCTGCATCAGTAGCTATCTGCTCCGGATTGCCAGGTTGCCACTAATCAGAGTCTGATTTAGTGTAGTCCATGTGATATGGGATGACCAACGCCATCTCCCGTCAGCCTGTAAGGATACTTAAACCCTAACTATTTCCTTGTCTAGTTAGAGCAGCTGATGGATCTTTAGGTGAAGTAATGCTGTCTCTCCCTTTGTATCATTGTAAATAAATCTGTTCCTCATTTTTCATACTATTGGTCTGACTGGGTCTCTATTCATCTGTGGTATCAAAATTACCATCAGTACTAAGGGCCATCATTATACCAAATATAATTCATCAAGCTTGTTTCCTTTTGCAAAACAATCTAATGCAATAAGCACTACTAAACTAATTTTATCTTGTGTATTGCATCACCTCAATACTGATTACACGTTTAAATATTCGAGTATTCAGGTTGCAAAACTACATCACATGATGTCCACAAATACTTGCACAGTAGGTATCAGGAGAACAGTGTGCAATATCACTTAAATGTCAAACGACTCAGAATTGCATAAATTGTTACCTTATAGTTAGGCTTGGGAATCGGTTCCAGGTATCGGTCCAAACATCCAAACGTTAACGATTCCACTAACGATTCCAATACAAAGCTTTGTTTTACAAATGTATACTTTTTTAGAAATTTTAAAGTATTCAACTTCTGTATTGTTATTGCACACTTGATATTCATTCTCTAAAACCACTTTAAATTAGACATTCAAAGCCAACAACTCTCAAAGCTGTCCTATAAGTGTTCAGCAAATGGGAATCGATATGGGAATCGATAAGGAATCGCATCGACAAGCAGACTCGACAATGGCATCGATATCGATAATTTCTTAACAATGCCCATCCCTACTTATAGTAGATGCATTACTTCTATGTTAAACAGTACGTTGAAATCAGATTTGCTATATTAAAAACAAAATAATGCCCGCAATGCAACACACATCAGTACATCTTTCATTATTGAGATGTAAATCTTTTTTCTAATACTTTTTATTTTTGATGACTCTTTTTCTTATTTACACAATTATTCAAAAATGGCTTACCCAAATTCTGTTTTAAGATTCACTATCAGTGATGTATTATGTGATAATCTGTAGTAGTTATGTGGGAAGAAAAAAACAGGTATTTTGTTACAAAGTAAACATCCTCTCTCCTCCACAGAAAAGTAAATAAAACGTCACAAAAGATACTGATTGACTGTATATCAAAATGGAAAACAAAAGGTTTTGCCTTTCAGCAACACCTTTCAAATACTAATCTCTACTCTTGTTGTGAATAACAATTCCCACAACACCTTCTAAAGAAAAATGCAATCAAGGCTAAAATCAATATATCTGGCAACCTACTTTAACAGGCCCATTTTTAGAAAAAATATCAATTCAAATTGAGACTCAGGGAAACCACTATCCAAATTATTGGAACCTGTATTTTCTCAGGAATCCACAAGCTATTTTTTTTTCAGGACTAAATCAGCTTGGTGCCTCTTTGTTAACACAGATCCTGATTTTCAGAGATAAATCTATACACATATTCAAGACATGACTAAAAATACTGACTCACCACCAAGTCCATATAAGACTATCTATTTCACAATGGGAGAAAAACGTCCTACAATGTGAACAGGGACTCTTAAAATGAGTCTTTTGGAAACAGACATATGAGCAGCAGTAACAACTGATAACCTCCATGCCATCTGCTTCCACCCACCAGTCCATCATCTTTGGCACCAAACAAAACTTGCCACTCTCTCAGGAGACAGTACCCTGTACCACCCCCTGTGCTCACACAGACATTTATCAGTGGCATGCAGATCATGCACACACACACACAACACACACACACACACACACACACACACATGCGTGCACGCACGCACACACACACACACACACACACACACACACACACACACACACACACACACATGCACACACACACACACACACACACACACACACACACACACACACACACACACACACACACACACACGTACGCCACACACAAAAACACACACACACACACATGCATGCACGCGTACAAGACAGACACACACACACACACACACACACACACACACACACACACACATGCACGTGCACTAACACACACACACACACACACACACACACGTATGCGTGCACGCACACAAACACACACACACACACACAAACACACAAACACTACAAGTGAGAATCAGAAGGCTGCCCAGTTATTTATTCCACATGCGTACAAATAGATTACATATATATTGAAAGGCTCAAGAACCAACCCCATGTTCCATCATAGGTCTCAGGTCTGAAACACACCCAAAAAGAAAGTAATTTAATGTTGATTAACTCCTCAATCTAACCATATTGATCCCATACTCTTTTGTTCATCTAAGTACACTGCACCCAGAAGCTATTGTTTTTCTACACAGCCTGACTTGGCACAGTACGGCAAGTCTGTCCTCCAGGTCTTTTTAACACCAAGGTCACAGTGGACACAAAGGGCTTCCAAAGTTTGAGGAGGCCTAATTTACTCCGGCATGGCCACTTTTATGTAACCTGACTCTCACCAGATGAATTTCGTTCCGCCTAGCTCCACTCATCCATCTGGAACCGATCCATTGGAATGGTGTTTCGGAAGGCTGGGCCTAATAAAAAAATGCTTGCATATGATTGAATAAGCCACTTGTCCATCATCTATTGACGTGCTACTTCAACCACTCACATCAAAGTCAACCCGTGACGCTGATAACAGTCTTACAGTCGCTTCTACGCTTTGTCACATCTATGAAACTCCCGCCCTGTGTCCTGATTGGCTCAACCATACAATCTCGTGCTGAAATCACTCTCAATGGAAGAGGTCCCAGATGGATGTGAGTGAAGCTAGGCGGAGCTAAGCGGAACGAAATTCATCTGGCGAGAGTCAGGTTAACTTTTATGTTGTTGTACCCAGAATGACAAAACAGATAGCAAGTGTTGTCTGTGTAACAAGACATGTCACGGTAGTGCAGAATATATATCTAAGTACAGAATCACCTTTTTTGTCATACAAAATGATCAATGAGTATACTTTAATGTGAACACAATGTAAATGAGCACAACCCAAAACCATAATATCTCAGGTAAATGTTTACAGTCAGCAGGTCATTGCATCTTACACTTAAAGGTGTTGTAAAGTCTGTGATTCTAATCCAGACATTTTATCAAATTCAGCAAATTGCTCTCAGGGCACTTCAGCTGCCAGTTCAAAAGAACCCAATACACAGTCCTGGTTCTGGTTCAGTACACAGTCTTGGTTCTGGTTCAGTACACAGTCTTGGTTCTGGTTCAGTACACAGTCTTGGTTCTGGTTCAGCTCGCTGTCCTGGCTCTGCACATGGGAAGAGACACAATGGTTCAGACTGGGCCATAAAGGATTCCAGCCAATCCGCATGTTGCCACTGGAGCACAGAGGGCGTCGGTTTAATTTGATTGGCTATCGAGATCAAATCAAGATCAACATCTGTTTGCTTACAGTCATAACAAAGCCTGAATCGCAGACAGCATCTTCAAGTAGGCTATAGAATTGTTATGACTTGGTAAGCCATGGTAATAAAAAATGTCCAAGAAACCATTTAAAATAGGATACTGGGGGAAGGAGGGGGTACTTTCTGAACGAAAAACTCATAATTGTGTTGTGAGGCACAAACATTGCTTTTAGCTTAATAATTAACACATTTAATTTGGATGTTTGGTCTTTTTAGGAGGAGGCAGAAACCTGAGACATTCATAAATGTCTCTACTAGGCACCAAAATGATCAACAAATCTGTTCGGCTGTTAATTTCTCCGTCAGTAACTGTATTTGTATGCGCTGCACACTCACCAGCTGTTCCAAACCTTTGTGCTGCGAGACAAAAGGGAAACTGTGCTTATTGTCCACTACTGGCAGCTTCTATGTGCGTTATCAGACTCATATCCCAAGGTCACACTGGTAGCGCAATTCCCAACCGCGTGCCGTGTTTTCCAACAGGGCGGGCCCCCAGAACGCGCTTGTCTCGTCTGTTTGGACTGTGACCTTGGGGACGATTCCAAAGCCCTTGGGACGTTCGTCCGCCACTAAAGTCAATTACGCCCCAGTAATGCATTACGTAGAGTCACATTTGGCCGGCAATCAGTCACTGTCCACGCCAGGCCGCGTCACACCCCCAACTGACCCCACTCGTCTCCTATACCATTATGCCGTATGCATCCCTTCTCCGACTGACCATCAGTGGCTCCCTGCAAGGTGACCCTCCAGAGACACCTCATGGTTTATTTACTACATGCCTCCTGCTCGATGCTACTCACATGGGCAACAGAATGTTACTACCAATTTGTCCCAGTCTATCTTTGAGCTCTCCCCGAATGCATAATGTAAAGGTTTATAATGTTTGGGATTTCAGCTGAACCTTACCCACAAGATTAGTTCTCTTACTTTGATTTAAAGAAAATGTGGAAAGAGGGAGAGAAAGAGAGAGATATAAAGAGGGAAAAGAGAGAGAGAGAGAGAGAGAGAGAGAGAGAGAGAGAGAGAGAGAGAGAGAGAGACTACTCATTTGAGTTTCAACTTCTGTAGTCCAATAGCAACTAAATAAATTGAATTGCTGTGTAAGAGGAACTGAAGTGCAGGCCAAGAGGGAACACTAAGCCAATTATTAGATACTACCCAGAGATGGCCAGATAAGTGCTTCACACTCGATACCATCTCATAATCTGCAGCCCCTACATCTTACTTCATAATTCATAATCCAATGAATTCATAATTCATAATACAAAACATTTCATGTTCATAGTATATTCTACTGATAGAACTCTTTATAGTAGGCCAGGCCTGCATTACTTTTTAGTATTTCAGTTTAAAAATCTAAGACAAGGCACATGGTGGTGGAGACTAGTGAATTAGACTAAAATACTTTCTTCTTGCAAGTTAAACATTACATTACATTACATTAAAACACCTCAATTAGCGAGTCAAATACTTCCTCTTTCCTGTACTTCATTTCAGCCTTCGGCAGCACACAGGACCTGCAGTGCATCTCAGCAGGACTGCACCATGATGAGAGACATTAGCGCGATGGGATGTTTCGTAACCCCACTCAAGAGCCACTGCCCATAAGGGCTGCTTGAACTTCCCACCACCTCTCTCTCCACTCAGGGGCTGGATGACAAAAATTAAGAATGATGAGAGGAGCTCTGTCTCTCTTTCCGAACGTCCCAGATCTCGGAGCCCGAGCCAACCCGGCGGAGTCGAGCTTTGCTGCAGGTAAATATCAAAATTATTTATCTGTGTTTGTACATGTCTCCCCGAGGTCTTGGCGTTAGTGCCCACATGCCTCCATTAGATTGTTTTGTTCTGTGAAATTACACCTCCCCGGGTGTTGTCCCATCTCCTAATTATTCTGCTAGCAGAGCGTGGCCCTCGGAAAGGAGGGGAGAGTCGCTGGACGATGTGTGTCGCCTCAATGACGAGTCCTCTGGAGGTAAACAAAGCACCGCTGATGAATAATGGCAGATGACACCCCATCTCTTGAGTCAACAATTGCGAGCGAGTGGGAGCAACTGTGAATACAGATTGTTATGGGGTGGATAGTAAACGTGATTAAGTGATTTGTTTGGGGACGTGTAACGTTGGGGGCTGATTGTACAGCCTGACATGCACATACAAGGGGTGTGTGTGTGTGTGTATGTATGTTTATGTGTGTGTGTGTGTGTGTGTGTGTGTGTGTGTGTGTGTCTGTGTCTGTGTATGTGTGGTTGTGTGTGTGTGTGTGTGTGTGTGTGTGTGTGTTTGTGTGTGTGTGTATATGTGTGTATGTGTGTGTATGTATGTGTGTGTGTGTGTGTGATGTTGAGAATGGGGTTGTTGTGAATGCTCTTTGGATGGGGGTTCATAACTATACATCTCATTTTTGTTGAGGTAATGTATTGCCACCTGAGGATGTGAGGTGTTGGAATGGAGCAAATGAACAGCATTTGTGCCGTTTGAAGATACCCTGGAGGCAGAGAATCAACAGCACCCCATCAAGGCCCACTCATGGTCCACAATGGGGTGCTTTAGCCATGGGCAAATTCATGTGCTTTGGAAATGGATGTCAACCATATGGATGGATGGCTAGGGAGGCTGGGATGGGGTACAGTATATATTTATTTTTACAACAGTCTCTGGTTTGATGTAGCCAAGACAAGTACCAACAGTTCACACAATTTATTCAATATTCACACAATATTCCTTTGTGCTACTTCACAGAAACTTTTTTACAATCTTTATATTTGCAACTGACAGAGGCAAAAAACATGTTTGGTCTCTACAGAGAACAATAATAAGCAGCTACAACTTCTGGATTTTTGCAGCTTAATTAACCAAACAACATTAAGATACACTGAGCCATGCAAATGTGTCTGGGTGCATTGAACATTGAAGGCAGAAGGCACAATGTTAGAAGTGGATTTAAAGGTTTAAAGATTTAAAGATTTAAAGCAGCTTACATGAAGTGCGTGCCCCCTTATCATTCTTCAAACTTAATAAGAAGTTTAAAAGAAGTTTTACAATTGTAAATTTATGCATAGATTAGTTTTAGCTTGTTAGTTTAAAAAAAAAAAAGCATTTGGAACAAACACCAGGGCTTTCTCAGTTGGTGCACATGACAAGGTGCCATGCTGGTGAGGATTCCACACACATCCCATTATATGTATGAAAACGGTGTGCCTGGTTCTGGATGGATACGTGCATGTGTGCGGCGTGGTTTGCCTGATCCTGGTTAAATATCTGTGTGTGGTGTGGTTTGCCTGATCCTTGTTGGATATGTGTGTGTGGTGCGGTGTGTCTGATCCTGGTTGTATGTTGGTGCTGTGCGGTTTGCCTGATCCTGGTTAAATATCTGTGTGTGGTGTGGTTTGCCTGATCCTTGTTGGATATGTGTGTGTGGTGCGGTGTGTCTGATCCTGGTTGTATGTTGGTGCTGTGCGGTTTGCCTGATCCTGGTTAAATATCTGTGTGTGGTGCAGTTTGCCTGATCCTGGTTGTGTGTGTGTGCGGTGCTTTCCTGTAGATTACTCGCTTCCTCACATGGCACTCTCATTAGGAACTCATCTGCTAAGATGCTAGGGAGAATTCAGCATGCCCATTCATCTTTAGACACTCTGCTCATTACTATACGGCCATATCCTCCATCATCAGGCATGCATACATTAATATGTTTTTGTGTGTGTGTGTGTGTGTGTGTGTGTGTGTGTGTGTGTGTGTGTGTGTGTGTGTGTGTGTGTGTGTGTGTGTGTGTCTGGGGGGGTCCTATGTGTGTAACGTTGGAGACAATTTGGACAGTTGGTCCTGGGTCCATTGCCATTCGCATCACGGTCAGGCTGCCCCCTCCGGAAAAGGGAGGGAAAGTCATTGTCTCTCTCTCTCTTTCCCTCTCTCTCTCTCTCTCTCTCTCTCTCTTTCCCTCTCTGTCTCTTTCTCTGTCATTCTCTCTCTCTCAGCAACTCCAGAAGCCTCCCCGCTCTCTAAGCAGCTGCCGCTGGAGCAGGAAGCAGCCCGGCGCTGCGCTGTCACTTCGCCGATGAAAACAGCCCCCTGTGCATGTAAAAGAGGGCCACCTCCACCTTCTTCTTCCCATCCCCATTATCTTTCCTTTCTTCTCCTCTCTTCCGTCTCCATCCCTCCAGCTTTCTTCCTCCTGCTACACTTGCACCATGTAAATCAGGCAATCTATCCAACCTGTTTCTTCCACCCCACCCCCCCTCTCTCTTTCCCCCCTTTCTCACAATGCACTTATCACAGATCATGTTGTAAAACCGTCTATATATATATTTATCAGTCCTCTTCTTCCTCTGATTCTCCCCCTTCTTTATCTCTCTGACTATCGGCCATCAATCCTTCCTGCACTTGCGCTGCCTTTCTTGAGGACACACACGCACATGCACACACACACACACACACACCATGTAAATCAGGGCATAATGAGTTCCCTATGTTCTGCCTCCCCCAGCACCCGTCGACGTTCCACTTCCCCCCCCATTACTGTAATGTCATTCCCTGTCCTAGTCTCCTCTGAGGACTCCTGTCGAAGCCTGTTGAGGCTCTTTGTGCATTGCACAGTTCAGATGTGCTGTGTTGACACTAGTGATGCCTGGTGTTCAAGGAGATACGTTCTGACTCTGAATCAAAGCATTGGTCCCAAACAGACTGGAGAATGAAAGTCATGACAGCTCAAATATTTGAAGATGAGTCTAGACCATGGAAATGTATTTTTTAAAAGTATGCCGTGTATCTGTCAGTGTATCTATGAGTCACTGCACTTCCGACATGTGTAAGTGTGGTGTGTGTATGACTGTACAGTATGTGTGTGTATGCCTGAGATGGGAAGATAGTATTGTGATATTGAAGATATTTTTGTGTATATTGTTCTTGAAAGGGATACTACCTTGAATGCAGAAGTGTTCTCTGTATACCACAAGCACATCTGATCTGAGAAATAACAATAGCGTAACAAGAAGATTTTGATTCCAGTCCAGGTTTCATACATTTACATACATATACAACAGCAAAGATCAAAGATCATGGGTAAGAGATGGACATCAAGGTCAAACAAGAATAGACTAAAAGGAATCAATGAATGGACAATAATCATTTAAATTTTACATACTTTCATGCTTCTACTTTCATCAGCGCTCTTTGGGGACAGAAGATTCCCCTCTCTGGGTGGCACAGCTCTGCCTTCAGTACTACAAGTGATTGCTGTTGCTGTGATAATAAAAATTATCCAGAATCAAAGAGGATGCAAGTGGAGCTGCTTTGTTCCTCTGGTTGCTCCACCTGGTGGTTTTATATCGTACACCTGACTACACCCGCAGAGGCTAATGCCAGTAATCTTCTCTGCCTGTGAGGGGCTGTCAGGACTGTCTCAGAGTCTTATGTGTTCCCACTGTTCCTAAAAACTCTCAGCCCACCAAGGAATATGTTGGAAATTCCAGGCTGTTTCCCTTTTTTCGATCCTGTTAAAATGGCTGAAGGGATTTTGTTTTAATGCTGTGATGGAGGTTAGTTCTGCCCTTGATTGCACTTTGCTGGGGGGCAGGGATGAAACGACAGGCAAAAAAAAAAAAAAAAACTTGACTCATCAGGTGAGGTCAGTCAGTCGGTAATGTTGTCTTTATTTTGTTTGGGTCCTTCAGCCTACGTTGTTTTATCTCTGCGAGCCGAATAAAACTCTACGAGGAAGGAGGGCATTGTGAATTAACGAGATGATAAATTAATGTGAAATCAAGGATTAATGCAGATGTTTTCGACGCACTGAGAGCATGCTAAACAGGCATTGTTCTGGTTGACTTTAGAAAGAAGATGGAGATAAAAAATGTATTCAACATGTCCAAGAAACTCCTATTGTCTAATTAATTAAATTACTTTCCTGTGTGACCTTACTTTTGAAAGCTTACCATGACAAAGTCCCAGCTCTTTGTAGTAACTGTCTTGTTCTTTGAAACATAGAAGCCATTTTATTTTGACAAAATGGAATGGAACTTTCTCTGAGTCATCCTCAATAGATTCAGTTTTAGCCTTCGAGTTTATGGGCTGGATATATATCCCATATTTCCATCCAGGGGCTGTTGTGAAAACTAATAGAATGATCTCTTTATCTCTTCCATTTATTAATTTATATTTGTGCTTGTTTGTGCTTGTTTGTGCCCCTTTTCTCCTTTACTGTTTCAGAGCTGAGTGGCGTCAGAGCCCATTGTTGTGAAACCAGTAAAATGGAAAAGCAGAGAATTAGAGAGTATATATCAAGAAGGAGGACCATAAAATATGTTTGTATGCAGAGGGCATATCCTGGCTCCCCCCAAAGTCCCATGTTATCATTGCTTCCAATATTTCAAACTGGAGAGGTGTTTTTCATCTCACAATACAAGGTCAATTGGCTGGAAGAGTAGCCTATACTCCCTATAACATGTCCTTCAGTCGTAGCTATCCTTTATAAGGTCATGTGGCTTGTGCAATCTAAGGGACAATGTGTGAGTGATATAATGACACTTATTTCTGGACAAATGTTATGATTTTGTCTGTCCATACGTTTGTTTGTGTGTCCTCTCACATGGCCAAAAAAGTACTGGTCAGATGCACTCTGTTCTCTCACTTGGTCATCTGAATCCAGCTCAAAATGCAGATGCTGGAATTTGCTTTCAATTTGGTTAATATTGTGTGCTGGCCCATACGACAAGGGTCTGCAGGGTCAAAGGTCACCTGATTACTCATGTGTTTATGTTTTAAGAACTGCCGATGTTAACAATGTGGAAAGAGAGACAGTCGAAGTTGAAGACAAGCTTCATCCTTAATGACCTTTTCTAGAGATCTTCACTGTGTCCCTCTAGCAGGCTTCTTTGCCTGAGGACAGAGAGATAGTCTCAAGTCTTCAATAAAACTGCTGGGGCGTGACGGTGATGAGGGGTGAATCTTGAATCACTGGAGTTTTGGAAGCCTGACAGCACTCTGTGAAGAGTCTAACTGCTGGTGAAAGACCTACTAGACCAACATAGCTTGAGCTAATGACCTGGAGGAAATGCACATGATCCTCCTCGTCCTCTTACAACAACTCAGCTGCCAGCTCAGCATCTCCTCTCCTCAGCTCAATGATCTTCTGCTCAAGTGAATAAACTAACACTAAATAAGATTCATGCATTATCATACTGGATATTTAAACATCACACCTCTTTGTAACATACAGTACACCTCAGGTGGCTTTAAATACCATGTTCTTTTCTCTACACTGTTACTCATGGGCCTTCTCTGATTGTTTAATGCTCTGTAAAGGGCCATGAGACGTGCAATGTTTTGGCGCTCTATAAGTGATATTAAATTGAAATTGAAGTTCCTGCAGGACTCCCTCAGCTCACAGGACTCTGCTGCTTCTGCTGAGCTGGGATCAGTTCTTTCACCTCAGAGTGCCATCTCTCAATGCACAGCCTTAATGAAAAAGAACTATAGGAATCTTATAGTATATATTTTGGGAAAATAGCTAATTGCGATAAATATTGATAAATATTACGATTGTGATTTGATTTGCGTTTTTTTATTATAGTTTTTTGAAGTCGTGCTTCAGTTCAATATTCCAAAATTCACTTTAAAATAAGGTACTTAAGTAAGCATGCCTAGAGCATGAGAATCACCACACTCCTGTTAGGTGAGCTTCACTGTCTGTCACACAAAGAGGATAACATGAATCTTAAAACACAGATGTGATTAACCATTGGGACAGAGTTACGAGTGGCACAATTAATTGCAGCCTTTGTGACTGGCTAATTGCATTAAACATTGATTAATTGTGTAGCCCTAGTTTCAAAGGAAGTTTCTCTCCTAACTTTCACTGGGCTTTCTTATAAAAAGTGAAAGATATTCAAAATGTAGTGCAACACACAGCAAGCATGTCGGGTGGTGTGTGTTACGTGTCACATATGACGTTAACCATGATGTGCAAATGAGTGTTGTGGCTGTTTAACTACTTATTGCCTATTACTATTATTATTGCCTGTCATAAGTTATGCTCCTAGTTTGATTTCCCAATGTTTCCTATCTGAGTACAACTCTAATCTGCAGTTTTTGAGACCTGCATTCTACCATTCTGTATTCAGTGGAAATGGTATTGTGCCAAAACGACAACTTGAAGCTTGTCTAAGCTTGATTGCTTGGTAGTATATTGATTGCTTTGAAGTACTGTTGTTTAATAATGTATTCTGTCACCTTGTGAGAAGACGAAGTTTGTCTCAGCTCTTGAAGGTCCTCCTCTACTTGCAGGATTTTCTGTTGGAATTGATTCTGTATTTCCCCCAGTTGCTGGTACATGCACATGGTACAACATACTCTTCATCGATTTCTCACCCACAACATGCATTTTACAAAAAAATACATGCATCTGTCATGCACTAACTCACATTTGTTACTATTCAGCATATCAAGCTAAACTGTGTAGAGATTTTCAGTCATGTTTAAGTTTGAGGACTGTGGGGCATTCCAAAACTATACTGTTTGTCTTTCTGGAATTACTTCATGATGCATTTTGAAGTAGGCCATGAATCATTTTCCTGTTTCCTGCGACTGCTGTGGTGTGATTGCACAAACTGAATTATGCATAAAAAGTACAGAGAATAAATATGGATAGGATAAGAAAGTGTATTATTCAGGTTTATTTTTATTTCATTAAAAATGGGTCAGGGTATACACAAGAATGAGCACACAAATACTTGATGTCATTTCATATGAGTTGAACGCTAGTTAATACCTGTTTCTCTGCCCTCTCTGCTGTAGCTGAAACAGTCTCATGGCCACTGTGTTCGTCAATTGTGCACCACATGCAGAAACGAAACTAGTGCGATCTGTACAGAATGCCATGTCAAGAAGCTTGTCATGTTTACCACAGAATCAGAGCCTCTCCTGTAGCTGTGAGGTGGCTTTAACCTTGTGCTTCTTTAAGGCTGGATGTACATCATAGTGAGGCTGGATGGGAGATAGGCAAGACAGGTTTTGGCAGCTTTGAGTTTTCCCTCTATTAAGGCATGATTGATTTTTAGAGTGTCTATCAAAGGCATCTACTGTAGTTCCTCTGATTGAGTTCATTTTTCTGTTGTGATGAATTAGATAGTAGAACTTCTTTTTTGCAATTAGGCTAGTGCCATAATTTGCTGATTTATAAAATCTCAGTTTTAAATGAGAGATTGAGTTATATTTCAGTTCAAATTTTGGTGATTTTAATGTACATTTTGTTTTGTCAGGAATAACGACAACAGTGTAAATATGCCTTTAAATGCTTAGTTTATAGGCTATCTGCAGCTTTTTCAGTATACATTCCCTTTAAAATCCCCACCATGAAGCACCATGCTGCTAGCCGCCAGCATACCCAATGAGCAGTTTGAAGTGTAGCCCAGGGATAAACCAGGGGTGACTTTCTGAAGTCATTAGTGACGGGAGGGCTTCCTTAAGATGCTGCTGCTGGTCTTAATAGGGAACTGCCCTGAACTGGCCGACACTAGGGTCTTCTTCCCCGGCACCATCCTCATTAAACTGCAGCGAGGTATAATTATCATGTCCTGAGTCACCAACAGGTCATACAGCAAAGCCTGGAGGCTTCAGAAAAAGAACTCTCTCGTAAACTGTGACATCAGAAGGCCGGATGTTATGAGCATAGCCAGCATCATAAACTGGCAAAATGCCTGAAAAGTTTAGACTGTGATAAATTCTGGCTTTTCTGAGTGGTTATTTTATGATGACAACAACGTATGCCTATGGGTATGGGTGCTACTGAATTGGATGAAACTTGGTCTCTGTCTATGAAGGCATAGAAGGCACTATGTTCAGAAAAATGTGTTCATTCAATTTTTTTGGGGATTAGTAACACTATATATTTTTGGAAACCTAACAACATATCAAATGATAATGATAAAAAAAAAGACTTGATTCCATTTTTTAGAAGTCATTACTGCAGTACTTTTGGATCTGGAAAATGGTGTACTTTTACACCATTTTAAAAAACGCCATAAGCTAATTTGGGTGTTTCTTGCCTTAAAGTAGATCTGAATTGTGAGCTGACAAATGGACCCCATCTGTAGCTGGGGTCCAGCTAATTTTGTTGTTGGGTTCCATGGTGGCCCTATTGGGTCAGCCCAGGTGGGCTGATGATGGGTCCTTTATGTCCTTCATTCCCACATGGGTAACCTTACTAACCTAAGTTTTTACTAATCTTAAAATAATTTTGAGATTAAAGACTTCAAGATGATTCCACATTCCTGGTGGAAACAAAGTATGGTTCATCTCAAAACACAACATAACAACTCCAAATTCTACTGATCTTCAAACATAACTCTCTTTAAGAAAACCATGTGAAAACTTTTGGCAAAAGTGATAACTGTTTGATTATCTCAGTGTTCTCTCATTCTCTTCAATGAAATGGTGACACTCAGGCATCCCATGTGTTTATTTGCTTTCCGGGTTCAGTACTTAGGTGCTACACATTGATCCTAAATTATTATCTTGGATAAATTCATTGCTGTGGCAAAATAATGCTTTGATAAATGGGTCAGCCCAGACTTTTCCTTTTTGTCAGTGCAGGCATAAGATGTCATAGGCTATATAGATCATTGTAAGATACAATTTGTATTTTCTTTTGAGAATGTCACCCAGTTGGGACCCATGCAGTAGGCCTACCCATATTCGGAAGTATCTCCTGAGAAAGTTAAACTCATTTGGGGTTAGTAAACACATACTAACTCTATTCTACTATTCTTTTATTGAGAGCATCATGACTTTCTCTTTCACTTGTTGGTTCCACTCTATTAGCTTCTCGAAGGGCGACTTCAAAGACTAATGTCTGCTCCAGATAATTGGCTCTCCCCTTAGAAACCTCTCCTCACTATGTGAGCAACAGACGATTAGGTTGGCTGGCAAGATCCTGGGAAAGTATCCAAGTCCTAGCCTCATATTAACCCTTAGAACCCTAAGCTGTTTTTAGGGCATTTTCACTACCTTTATTCATAAGGATTTATTCTGGTCATTGTAAGTGCCACACACACATATTATATATTGTTTTTCTTTTTTAGGAGAGTCAAGGCTATCCAGATCATTTCATGTATTAATACTAGCATTGATTTTATTTTGCTTTTTAAAGAATTAAAATATAAAAAGTGTATCATAAAAATTCTTATATTTCGACATGTATCTCACCACAGCAAGCTCACAGCTCTACATGCATTTTATGTGTGTGTAGGGCAGACTGTCCTGAATCGGGCAATATAATTGCCATGTTGGAGGGATACTCTGGGGCTGAGCAATTTACAGAAATATGTGCTGTGTGATTTCCGGAAATAAATGCCATTTTTTATTTAGTGATGAAAAATGACCTTTCTGCGCTCCATATCTGTGACACGAACTGATCTGACCTGACTTGACCCGAGGTTGCGTGTTAGCCTGCGTGCCTATGTGTATGCAGTCATAATAATTCTCAACTTTTTACTGCATTGCCATGAGCAAAGTAAAGGCAAAAAAGGTGTTTATTTGTTGAAAAAAAATGGGATGCAATGTGAGCCTTGAATTGGATGCCATGCAGGAATTTGCTAGGATCTCAAAACCGGAATATGAACATGCTTTGCCATAGAGAAACACATGATAGCATTGGATTATAAACATGCTTTGCCACAAGAACAGACAAAAACGTGGGGTAAGTCCAGCTATATGAAGTTATTATTTTGCTGTCACTTCATCTGTTTTATAACCCAGAAGGATGTACTTGGTCAATTGATAGCTCTGAGTCTCCTCTTTCATCTGACATGCGTGGCATATGCGATCACGGGTCCGCGAGTAATTCAAACGAGAGTAATGAGTGTGTAGTTGGTTTGTGTACATGACGTTATTATTTTGCAGTCACTTCGTCTGTTTTTATAAGCCAGAAGGATCGATAAACATGGTACCAATGGATAGCCCTGTGCCCCCCTCTTTCATCTGATATTTGTGGATAGCCCTGTGCCCCCCTCTTTCATCTGATATGCTTGCCATATCGATGCGATCAGGGGTTCGCGAGTAATTCAAACGAGAGTAATGGGTGCGCAGGTGAACGCAGAGAAGTATAGACTGTAAATATAATGCAATTTGATTTAATTTCATGATTTTTTTTAATTTTCATACTTGAGCCCCACTTTTGCTCTGTCATGCAATAAAGGTTTCATCTCGCGATGAACAGTTCCGGAGCAATGTAACAGAGAAGAAAGGGTGTGTTTTTTGACACACTTTGCGTCAATCGGGTTCTAAGGGTTAATTTGGGATGCCCATGTTGGGACCCACGCATGTAGGCTACCCATGTTTGGTAAGCCCATTTGTACACTGCAAAAACTGCTTATCTAACAAAATCTAACCAAGTGTTATTAATCTTATATCAAGATAAAAAACTAGTTGGTATTGTATAAAGAGACTTACCTAGCGCTTTTTTGTGAAATCATTTGACTTAATTAAAAAAAAATTGACTTATTTTAAGACATCTCATCTTGAAAACAAGCAAATTTGTCTGCCAGTGCGCTAAGCAAATTTGTCCTAAAAACAAGCAAATTTGTCTGCCAGTCGCGTTGAGCAAATTTGTCTTGATAAGACTCCCTTAAAATAAGTTAAAGTCTTCTTAAATTAAGTCAAAATGATCTTTTGAGAGGGCGCTAGGTAAGTCTTTTCATACTAAAAACAATACCAAATAGATTTTTTAATCTTAATATAAGATCAATAACACTTGGTTAGAATTCATTTTTTGCAGTGTAGTAGGCCTACATGTTGAGACCCATGTGGTACCCATAAAGTAGCCTACCCATGTTTGTTTGCAGGTTTAGTTATTTTTGGCGAGTGTAGAGCTCCCTCTAGAGTCGGGATGTATTTATGTTACTCTGCTATTGTAAATAGCAAACTTCTCCAACTTATCCCCCCCTGTACACAACGCAAATACTTTTGCTGTGGAGGTGAAGGATTAAGAACAGGCAAAAACTATCTCCAAAGAACTTTATATACTGACAAGGTAATGTTTGTTTCACGATTCTCGCGAGGTTTGGCAGGGCGCCGCTCTTGGATGTTGCATGGCTGGTTTTCTCGGTAGGGACCATAGACTGTAAAAAATAGGTAGGGACTCGTTAAGGTGAACGATTCGCCTATTATAAGTTCGTTTACCATCAAATTGGCTTCATAAAGGTGAAAATCTTGCATAGTGTCCCTTTAAGGCCCATCTCTAGCATGTATGTGTGTTTGTGTGTGTGTGTGTGTGTGTGGGGGGGGGGGGGGCTGCTATGACTCCAGATGAACCACATCGATCTGTAGGCAATGTGCTGCTCACGTGTTCTGATTGTCACCAACAGCTAGATGGCAGCAGAGTTGTTCTCTGACCGCAGTGCGAAACACATTTCCTCTTTGCTTCATAATGTTAAAGTTTTGTTTCCGGGTCACGCAGCTTGCGGGGTTAAATTAAACCATGGAGCAGAAAGAAGGTAATATTAACTTTGGGTAACTACTGTATATGTTGCTTTTTAAAAGTTCATATGCACGAGCTCTAGATATAGCTTACACATGATAAGAGGATGTTGTATAATGAGACAGAGGACTGAACGTTGCGTTTGTAAACGCTGGGCAAACTTACAGTATTTAATGCTGGCTAGCCTTCACCAGTTCCAAGATAACTCATCCCGTAAAAAAACACCAAGGTGTCTGATTATACAAATATTTCATGTAAAGTTCTGTAACAAATGCGCAGGTACTATCATGATATGCTGTCGTTCGTTTTTATTATGTAACATTACAGGGTTTACCTTTTGCTAATTCCATGTCGTCAGCCAACCTAAATTGACACTCATAGCTAACATGTTTCATGTGTATGATAATGTTATCGCTAGATTTTAGTAACATTAATGCTCTGGGATCTTTCTTGGGGGCGGTGGTAGTGTAGTGTTTAGTGTTAGTTATATGTGTATGCTGGGGAGGGGGGTAAGAGTGTAAGTGGGCTGCTGGCGTCCCTGTTTCTATTCTAAGACTGCTTGTTTGGCCATCACATCATCTTTAGTCATATGGAATTTATTTATGTTACTATTATTTTATTTTATGTTTTTATACTTGCCCAGGGACTACAGGTGCAAATTAGCAATTGCTGCTACAACCTGGCCCAAGACATATTTTCCTGGATCCCAGGATAAATGTTATTTCGTGCATTGTCCCTGATTCAAATAAATAGATTTCCATTCCATTCCATTCCATTCCATAGTGGTTAAGGAGCTGGGCTAGCGTGCAGTAGCCTGGAAGTTGTCGGTTCAATTCCCGGCTTCCACCGTTGTGTCCTTGATATGAGCAAGGCACTTAACCCCAAGTTGCTCTGGGGACAATGTGATCCCTTGTAATATAGTTGACATATTTAAGGCACTTTGGTCAAGAATTGTCTGCTAAATGTAATGTAATAATAATAATAATAATCTTTGGTTTACACTCCGGAAACTGAGACAATCACGCTCTTCGTGTTTACTTTGTAAGACTTATCGTTTGACTTGCCTTGCTTGATGACCATTCTCAATCATTTATTTTCCCAATTGTTGTAGAAAACAGTAACGATGATGGAGACATTTCTTCTGTCATGGGGTTCTCTGGCTTTGGTGAGTAAACATGACATTAGGTTACCTAAAGAGAGGTTGTTGGTCCAGTTCATTGGACCATTTGTGCATGTCAGTATAAATATAACATCACATTACTTCTCATCAGGAAAGAAAGCCCGGACCTTTGATTTCCAAGCTATTTTTGAACAAACTCGAAGAACAGCCATTGAGAGAAGCCAACGAGTCTTAGGTAAACTGGGATATAATTGTTAGACTTCTGAGCAATTCTACCTTTCATACCTTGTCACTGCTTCTCACAGCAGTGGTTATCAACTGTACATTGATGATTTCCATCTTGTACAGAGGATCGACAACTTGAAGACCTTCAGAAAGAGCAGGCTGGTAGCTCTCAAACAGCCAGGTCATCTGATGCATCCAAGACACCCTCTGTATCAAGGTATTCTTTATGGTCTACGGTTTATGCCAGGACACCTGAGTTTATTTTACAGTACTTCTGCCTCTAAGTTCTTGTAATACGGAATTGACATTGTCAAAGGCTTACTTTCAAATGTTGGGGCCGTGTCTGTGTGTGCACGCAGGAAACAGGAGAGCAGCAGCGGCAGCAGCGGCAGCAGTGGCTCAGACTCTGATTCAGATGGAGAGGGCATTGGGCCCCCACCGCCCCCGGGATTCAAACGATTCGGGGCAGCTGCGGTGGCGGAGGAGGAAGAGGGACTGGTGGGGCCTCCGCTTCCTCCAGGCTACGGAGGCAGCAGGGCTGAGGATGAGGATGATGATGATGATGATGACGACGACAATGACGATGATGATGATGGGGACACTCAAGAGGAAGATGATGACGTAAGCACTGTGTTTACCCTGGCTTTGTTTTGGCCTCCATAGGAGAACTTACAGTATGATACGGCTGTGTTCATTAGGAATCCCTCCAGATGGAGAGTGCCTCAGTGATCTGTGAATAATGGATGGATTATAGCTGAGAGTACATCTTACCGTGGGTGATGGCACTTTCTTTTGCACACTGTAAAACAGTGACAGGTTAGTGGGTTTCTGGTAGACACAAATAGCTGGCGTATTTTAGCGGGAAGTCTGACCAAAGGGTTCAATTGTGTGCCGTGTTCAGTAATGACAGAATTCTGGGACAGCATTGTCTATAATGCAGACAACCATATTCATGAAAGTGTAATACTTTTGATGTATACTTTTATTATTGATGAAATAATTGGCTAGCTTGAAAGCTGGTTTGCTTAATAATGGACTGGTTTGTCTTAATAGCTTGTTTGTACAGTTTGAAGGAGACTTCATATTTCTAGCACTAGGGGGCAACAGTGTTGCAACATTTATCATGTGCTCCCTCACTCACTCCCACCACCATCTGTTGTGTATGTGAAGTGACCCCAACAGACATTTGTCATGCAGTGATTCATGGAGGTTCTCCACATGCTGTCATTCAGACTTGACCACTGCTAAATTGAAATGTCTGAAAACTGACTGGACAGTAGGGAGGCCCTGTAAGGCTAATCATCCATGGAAGAAAACTATACCACATTAAATCAGATGGGGACATTTGGTCACAGAGCATGACATTGTATTATAATGATGTTGATGAGACAGTATATAATTATAAGGCATGCTATTTAAATTGTTTTTCGGTAAGTTCATGTAGCACTATAACGTCAACTGGACAAATAACATGCTGTTTTTGTACTAAAAATAAACTCAGAAAACAGAGGCTTCCCTTCAGTCCATTATGATTGCTTGCCTGTGTCATCACCTCAGTGCTGGCTTGTCACCATATGTGTTGTGTATGGTGCAGAGCCAGACGGAGGAGCGTTAGTGGTCTATTATAGGTGTTAATGGACTCTTGAGATGATCTGAACAAACAAACAAACAAGCAAACAAACCAAAGCCACAAGGTGATTTGTTTTTATCATTTTGCAAAGTGTACTAAAAGCAGCGTTAAAGGGGATATTCCCCTGGCTGTCTTTAAGTACAGGTGTGTGTGTGTGTGTGTGTGTGTGTCTGTCTGTCTGTCTGTCTGTCTGTAACAGTAGTTGTTAAATGTAAATGCCCCATGACCGTGCAGCACAGGGATTTGGTTCAGAGTATTAAAAGAAAAACTCTTACAAAACTACTTTTCTACAAAACTACTTTGGAGCAAACTGTGAACTCAGTGCTCTGGCCTCACAGAGAAATGTTATGTTTTGCGTTCTTTGTGTGTGTGTGTGTGTGTGTGTGTGTGTGTGTGTGTGTGTGTGTGTGTGTGTGTGTGTGTGTGTGAACAGAGGTGTTGTAAACGTCCTCCCAGCGTTGGTTTGGCTCAATGTGACGGAGTGCAGGTGCTTTGCCCTCCCCGAGGGCTGCTCACACTCCACTCTGCTGATGGATGGCCTTCTAGGACAAGTCTGCCCTCGTGATGTCACTGCGTCTGAGCCAGACGCACACACACACATACACATATACACATAGACACGTGGTGTTGACGAAAAGCCCAGACTAGACGTCAAGTTTGATGAAAGACAGATCACCCGAAATCAGCAGGCACTTAGGCCACACTCTTACACGTGCTGAAACTCCTGTGTGTGTGTGTGTGTGTGTGTGTGTGTGTGTGTGTGTGTGTGTGTGTGTGTGTGTGTGAGAGAGAGAGAGCAAAGCCGCCCTGTGGTGGGCCATGACATTTTATTTCCGTCTCCGCGTCCATGGGTTGGGAGGGGGTGGCGGGGGTGCGAGACCTTCATCTCTTCCCCTGTGCACCTTGTCAAGTGGCGCCATGATAAATGACAAGTCCAGCACCTACGGGCCGGAGGTCTCCTGACACCCCCTCGTTTCCTCCCCTTCCGGTTGTTTTGGCCGTCCGCAGGGTCACCGGCGCTCAGGAGGGACCCAGCAGGCCTTCTCAGACGCAGCCCTTACAGGTGCAGTGCACCTCCCTAAGACCTCCGGGAGTCCTGACGTGAAAGGGTTCTCTCTCCTGGAGCATTAGTGTGGTTGGTGGGTGGGGGGGGGGGCGTCAGTGGCCCACTCCTCAACCTCAACCTTTCCCCCCACCCCCTCCAGTTTTCAGTGTGAAGTTCTTCCCGTTTACTGACCTGTGGGAACCACTAGGAAACATTACTGTCAGACCTGTGTGTGTGTGTGAGCGAGTGTGTGTGTGTGAGATCTGATTTGTACCAGCCAAGCATTGCATCTGCGCGAGTCCTGTTTCGTCTCCGGAGATGCTGTTATGTTAACAGAGAGCATGTTTCAGACTTGCCCCTCCTGCGCTGTTATTAATGTTCTCTTTCTTGCTTTCTCTCTCTCTCTCTCTTTTTCCATCTCTCACTTCCAGAACCCAGTGAAGAAGATTCCAGACACGCATGAGATCACCCTCCAGCACGGCTCTAAGACGGTGAGTGCTCCCCTCAGTATGCTTTCCTCCTCCTTTCTCTCCCTCTCTCCTCTCCTCTCTTTCCCTCTCTCCTCCCCTCTCTTTCCCTCTCTCCTCTCCTCTTTTTTAACCTCTCCTTTCGTCCGCCGAGCACTCATCAATTAATGTTCCCCTGGAATACGTCTCCGACTATGTCATTGGGGGAACGTTCTAGAGCATTCCGCCTCAGCTGTTATTTATGTCCGTGGCGCCCACACACACACACACACACGCTCAGGGCTTATGCAAGAGTGCGGCGCGAGTGGTCAGCTTTACCGTATATGAGCAGCGCTATATTAAGCCGTGCTAACCAAAGTCCAGTAATTGGCTCGTTAATGAACATTTTTCTCAGTGAACCCCTACTCATGAAGTAAGAGTCCAAGAGAGAGTGGGGATAGGGGGTGGGGGAGAGTGTGTGAGTGTATGAAGTGGCTGTTGAATGCAGGTTGCTCCTAGTAGGAGTCTGCAGTTGTGCATGTGTGTTGTCTGCATGTGTGTGTGGTCTAGCACCCGCTGTTCTTGTCTCTGTGCCTGACTTGTCCTAGCTGAGATGCCATTTTTTGCATATGTGTGTGTGTGTGTGTGTGTGTGTGCATGTTCCTTCCATTCTTCTGTGACAGTGGCCTGGTTCTGCAGGTGTCTATATGTGTGTGGTCTACTATTTTCCTCCTGGTGCGTGTGTGTGTGTGTGTGTGTGTGTGTGTGTGTGTGCGTGTGTGTGTGAGACTCTGTGACTGAGCTGTCTTCTCCCCCTGCAGGTGTCTGCACTCGGCCTGGATCCCTCAGGAGCCCGTCTGGTTACCGGGGGTTACGACTACGATGTAAAGTTCTGGGACTTTGCGGGGATGGACTCTGCCCTGCAGGCTTTCAGATCCCTGCAGCCCTGTGAATGGTGAGTCCAGGGGCCTTCCACTCCTCCTACTCCTCTTTCTCCCTTTTGCTCTTTCTCTCTTTCTCTTTTTCACTGTCATTCTTTACGCATCCTGTCCTGTGCTTTCCTGTCTCATCTCCTTACCCCTTTTCTTCTTTCTGGGTCATTGTCATGAATCCAGCAAACCACCACCACTTCTTCTCCCACTGTCCTTCTCTTCCTCTTCTCTCTTTCTCTCTACCTCTCCTCTCCTCTGGCCATCCCATCTCTCTGACCCTGTGTCTCTGTCTCTCTCCTTCTCCTTCCCTCTCCCTTCTCCTCTCCCTCTCCTCCTCTTCTCCTCTGTTGTCCCTTCCCTCTCTCCTTCCCCTCCTCCCTCTCCCTGCCTCTCTTTCTCCTCTCCCTCTCTCCTCCTCTCCTTCTCCTCTCCTCCTCTTCTCCTTCCCTCTCTCCTTCTCCTCCTCAACCCTGTTGTCCTCTTTTCTCCTTTCCTCTCTTCTTCTCCTCCTCTCCTCTGTTGTCCTCTCTTCTCATTCCCTCTCTCCTTCTCCTGCTCTCCTCTCCCATCTCTGTCCGCTCTATGCCGCTCTATGCTTCTGGGTTTGATGTTTACGCTGCGGTGGTTTCATCTCTCAGGAATGGTCCCCCACTCCCCCTCTCATGTCCAATCAGCCCAGTAGGCTAAATGGACCCAGATGCATGGTCCGGTTGCCCGTGTTTGTCTGTACAAGAGTGTGTACACATGTGTATATATGTTTGTGTTTGTCTCTGTGTGTGTGTTTGTGTGTGTTCGTGCACGTGTAGACCTGCGCGCGTGTGTTTGACACACTGTTGCCACATGCGGAAGTAGTCCTAGTGTGTAGTGTCTCGTGGGACTGGAAGCCAATGGGGCTTGATCCTCTTCCTGGGACAGTGATTATCTCCACCTCATTGGCACGGCCCCATCCAGCTACAGCGCTGCTGTGCATGGTGACAACAAGGTGTGGGTGGAGGCTTGTGGTGGCCCTCTTCGTGCCTGCGTGTGTGTGTGGCAGAGTTTCCGCTAAAAAAAAATGGTGCCGGTCAAAGTGACCGGCAGAGGTTTCGTTTTCCGGACATTTTGATGATATGCCGGTCAAATATCCTATTATCGCTTCTTAATTAGTCAAATTGAGAAAAAACTGTTGACAGGCTATGTAGCTTAAAAAATTACATAATCAGGCTGTATAGAATGCAACATGTTCATTAGCCTAACTTAAACATGATGCCTAACAAGATCTAGCCAGTATCTTTTCATGGACAAGAGTCCGCTTCGTTCGTTGTTTTAAAAAGGCTACGTTGTTTGTTGCTGCTACCCACGTTATCTCCAGTGGTGACTGTTTAACTTACACAGATGCGCACACACAAGAATGAGCACTCACACCACCACCCCCTAATGCTATGCCTCTTTATTTGATAACACCACTACCCCCTAATGCTATGCCTCTTTATTTGATAACAATAAATTAAGAAATGTCTCCAATTCTGGGAAATGTTTAGTTTCTTTTTCGTTCGCCCGCGGTTCAATGATACAGTTTAATTGTGCCAGGAATTATCCGCGGACCAGCAATCTCCTCGTCGAGGAGGCCCTGCAGATCATAGACACAGGCCTACTGTATGCTTTGGGTAAAGAACACTTTGCATGTCCAGTGTAGGCTACACGGAGAATGATAGTGTCTTGGAGCGGCCGCACCCCCCGCAACTCCACTTCCAATGTCACTGATTCGAAAGATACGCCCGACACTTCTGCTTTTTATCTGGTCGTGGTGGAGTTGACCGGACATCTGAGGCTTCAGACGTTACCAATTTATCATCATCCATCGCGTCTGGCTTCTGAAAAAACTTTTAAGGCTAGTCTGCCTGGGCCTGTGTTTGAACCGCCTCACTCATTTGTTCATTGTTTCACATGGACGTTTTAAGCGTGCGCTTCCTATTTGGAATGCAGCATAGGCTATGCGTGTTGTTTAATAGCTTAATTTTCAAATGGTAGAGCCTGTTCATTTAAAAACATAGACAGAGGATGTATAATATAGGCTTACATATTAAGGCTTATTCTCAAATTCAGATTGCATTAGGGGACGGGATTATTAGCCAATTTCAATCGGACAATTTGACCGGAGAGATTTAATTTTGTCGGACATTTCATTTTTTTTCCGGCCAATGTTCAACGGAAACCCTGAGTGCGTGCGTGCGTGCGTGCGGTGTTTTTTAGTTGTCTTGGTCAGTGTCCCCAACTCCAGAACGGTCCAGCTGGACACTGAGGCACTCAATTCTACGCCTCGCTCTACACAAGTGTCTGTCTGCCAGACGTTCATCTTTGCTCCTGCATCCGCAACGAGATACTCACAGTACTCCTCTCTCTCTTTCTTTCTCTCTCTCTCTATTTGCTCTGCTGCCAAAAACATGCTATAAAGTTACAACTTGTCCTGTAAAATGTGAGAATGACATTGGATTGGATGTTGCTTCTCCTTCTATGTCTGTCTTTTTCTCTCTCTCTTTCTCTCTCTCTCTCTCTCTCTCTCTCTCTCTCTCTCTTCTTCCTCCTCTTAGGAGCTCTGTGGAGGGCATTAATCTCTCTCCATCAGTGAGCTGGGCTACTTTCTTCCTCTCAGTGGTCTCTCTCTCTCTCTCTCTCTCTCTCTCTCCTCCTCAAACATTACTATTCTGATTTGTTCTCTGTGAGTTTGTTCTGACGGAGATCGCAGAGACTTCCTCCTTAGGGGGTCATCCATGTCCTCTGTCTGTACGAGTATGTGTGTCAGGTTGAAAGGCTCAGTGGCTTCCTGTTTTGTTGTTGTGTGTTTTTTTTTTGGATACCATGACAACAACTCTGTGGGTTTTCTTTCTATCTTCTTGTTTTCACCTGTTTAAAAAAAAAAAAAAAAAAAAGCCCTTATGCAACGATGCACAGGATTGTCTTTGGAGGTCGGTTCTTGCACAATCCCAGACAGATGGTTTTGACTAGTAGCGGATAAGAGGTGCAGTCCCTTGCGCTCTCCATCTGAGAGGAAGGGCCCCTGGGCTACACTAGAACACTCTGTGAGGCGGGGTCAGGGGTGCAGTGTTCCAGGTGATCCAGTGACCTGAGGGCTCGGGTCACGGGGTCGTTTCTGGACTGGGCTGGTGCACCGGTGGAAACGACCTGGCATATTCCTGCACTGTTGACATAACTCATTGTCATCATTGATAGGGAGCATGTCAATCACTGGTGTAGAGCATGCATTTTTTCCCCAAGTAAACTTTTAGGCTTTATGCCTCCAAATAGGACATCGAAGAGTGACAGGAAGCGAATGGGAGTAGGGGATCAGGAAATAACCACGGCTCTGATTTGAACCTGGGTTCTCGGGGGGGCATGAGGGGGCCACAGATTCCCCTCATACGTGTATGGATCCAATGCTACCACTCTGTGACTTGGCTTGTTAAGTGACACACGCCCTACCTTGCAGCCTCTGCATATTCCCGTCTCTGGCACGGTGGGTTTTAGCCTGAGAGATGGCCACTGGGGTCCTGTCTGACCCTTGTGCTGACAATTGACCATTCTGTCTCTTTTCTCCGACAGCCACCAGATCAAGTCCCTGCAGTACAGCGTGACGGGCGACGCAATCCTGGTGGTGGCTGGGAACGCCCAGGCCAAGGTCCTGGACCGCGACGGCTTCCAGGTGATGGAGTGTGTGAAGGGGGACCAGTACATCGTGGACATGGCCAACACCAAGGTAAGCTGCGGACTGTGGACACAGCACACAGTTGCAGACATAAGGACAGTTCACACCAGGAGCGATAACTAAACATAATGATAATCATATGAGCGTCCATAACGACCAACGATAAGGAAGGTCTCGCCTCATGTTAATGAATGTGACGTCTGAAATGTGATGGATTCTGATTGGCTGTCAACTTTTTATCGTTCTCAAAATCGCTCGGAAAAGTGATCTGCCAACGCTAACGTTTGTTGTTATCGTTATAGTTTATGTGTGAACATATAAGCTTGAGTTATATTTTTTGCCGATATCATTCTGTGTGTGTGAACGGCCTTTTACTGACTGGAAGGGAACAGAAGAGGCAAGCAGTACAGACTTGTGATAAAAAAGTGATACAAAAAAAGATTGAACCAAGGCATTCTTGATATAAAAATAGAAGATTTATTAGCAGGCTAGTTCATAATGGAACAGATAAAAATCTTTCCAACATATTTTGGCCAACATGGCTTTCATCAGGGCAGCTTACAGACTGTCCGAGCGAAGGGACCCTTCTCTCCCTCATCTTGTTGGCTTTGATCTCCGTCCCTTTTTAGTTCAACACCAGTTAATGTGGTCACCTTGAGACTGGGTCAGTGGTGAAATAGGACCACTAGTGCACATCGGCACTACCAATATGGGCATAGAGTACCAAAGCCATGATGTATATTTTATATATATATATATATATATATATATATATATATATATATATATATATATATATATATATATATATATATATATATATATATATATATATATATAGTATAGTATATTTTTTCACTATAGCCTACATTTAAAACAATTTACTAGCTAGAAATGATGCCACACGTCTACATTTAATGCTATTTAAGCCACTTCGAAAGTTTGTTTAGATCCAGTGATTCTGCCGTCATGGAAATGGAACGTCACACTTCGGTACTCTATTAAACTGCTTCGTGGGGCCCACTGCCTCAGCAGGGAGCACTGGTAATGTGCAGAGACCAGGCACACTCATGTACTTCCCAAGTAGAGCATAGAATAGTCTGAGACGTTCAGGTGAACTTATTGCGTAACCATTATGTGAAGCTGAGGCAGGCTAGCGCTAGGCTATCAGTGGAAAATGGAAATGATATTATGCAGTGGTCATATGGATATGGTGGCCAGCAAGTAAACTGGCACCAGTGATCATGGGCAACAGCGAACGCCAAGTGGCATTGGAAAAACAGGGTGGTCAATGCACACATAACCCAGGCACTGGTAACAGGCAACATGGGCAACAGTAATTAGAGCAGGTGTGTGTGTTTGTGTGTGTTTTTTGTTTGTGTATGTGTGTGTGTTTCGCATTTGGAGCTTATGACTGAGGGGTAATGAAGTGTTTAGTAAACCCTGCCCTAATGGGGGAAGTGTGTGTGTGTGTGTGCTCGAGCACATGTGTGTGCATCTCTGCATTGCTCAGAGTTTAGTGTGGGCCCAGGGGATCCCTCTAGCAGCCCCCCCCACCATCCCCTGGATGTGCTCTGCCCCAGCCTAGCCCACCCCTCCCCTCCTCCACCTCCTCCACCTCCTCCCGTTCCCCTGGATGTGCTCTGCCCCAGCCTAGCCCACCTCCTCCACCTCCTCCACCTCCTCCCGTTCCCCTGGATGTGCTCTGCCCCAGCCTAGCCCACCTCCTCCACCTCCTCCACCTCCTCCCGTTCCCCTGGATGTGCTCTGCCCTAGCCTAGCCCACCTCCTCCACCTCCTCCACCTCCTCCCGTTCCCCTGGATGTGCCCTGCCCCAGCCTAGCCCACCTCCTCCACCTCCTCCACCTCCTCCCGTTCCCCTGGATGTGCCCTGCCCCAGCCTAGCCCCACCCCTCCACCTCCTCCACCTCCTCCACCTCCTCCCGTTCCCCTGGATGTGCTCTGCCCTAGCCTAGCCCACCCCCCCCCCTGGATGTGCTCTGCTGCCCTGGTGCTCCTCTAATTTACTGCAAGGTGCAGCGGAGCACTAAAGTCATTCTAATGTGCTGTGTCCTCATGCTATCCTTCATCTGTACACACACACACACAAATGGGTGCACCAAACTCTGGGGTTTCCTAGAACCTCCCTTCACTTGTGTTTATAATTGGCAATCCCTTATGTGGCCTTTGGAGTGTTTATATTTGTGTGTGTGTGTGTGTGTGTTTGTGTGTGTGTTTGTGTGTGCTCTGCCGTCTGGTTCTCCTTAGTTATTGCCAATTTGCTGTCCTGTGTTGTCGGGGGGCTGTAAGTCAGATGTGCATTGCCACGGTGGCTCCCAGTGGCCTATTAAAGGTCCATCATCACTCCATTTATTTTCCCGGGGTTGTTTTTAGCCACTTGGGACAAATCAGCCGTCCCAGCCACCCATCCAGCTCCCTCACTTGCCGTTCCCCCCGTAACCGTGGCAACAACAAGTGAGCGCAATAGCTTGTGTGTTTACCTGTCATCTGGCCTCATCGTTCGACACAGACACAAAAGCCCAAGTGTACGCACACACATTCGTTCACCCAATAGATGAATGTGCATGAGTGTAATATTGAAACATGTTATCGTAAACTTACCTGCATATATATTTTTCGCTTTTTCATTCATTTATTTATTTATTTATTTATTTTAGAGGCTACTGCTTTCCTCTCTTGTCGCAATCCCCTCTTGTAAGCACGTCTTCTCTGAGGTTATTTGTTATGGTTTTAGTTTTTTTTTTTTTGGAATTGTTTTTGGATGTGTGTTGTTGAAGGAGCTCTGGTTGGGGTCACGGCGCCATGATCCCACAGCTTGGAGTACTTTAGCTCTTGGCTGCTCTCTGCTCGGGAGAGGCCTTCTCCCTGTGCTCTTTCCCATGACATAAAACAGTAGACTCAAGCCACTGGCCTCTCAGAAGGCCCAGCCTTTTGCTGTTCGTGGTTCATTTTAAAGTATTTTTTTTGCTTTCATGAAAATATTTAAATATTTCATTAAGACCTCCAGACTCCCGACTGGTGCTTGGACCTCGTTCTTGAAACAAATGGATGACCGTGGTGATGAGGTGCAGGTTAGCAGTGTGCCTCGTGTGTTCTTGGAGTTCTGCTTTATTTTATGACCTGGAGGTCAAATCTTAACCCTAGGGGGGATGCATAACAGTTTTAGAAACACACACATTTGTTCTGCTTAAACACAGTATGTTAGCTTTTGATGTGTGGTGCGGTCGAGGCCACTGAGGTAGGAAGAGGAAATGCCTCAGACTAACTGGAGCTTGTCTTGTTTCATTTAGGGGCACACGGCCATGCTGAATAGTGGCTGCTGGCACCCCAAGATCAAAGAGGAGTTCCTCACCTGCTCCAACGACGGGTGAGTCCTCGCCAACCTGTTCAAACCATATCACTCTTCCACAGACTACCAAAGACCACTCTTCACTTGACTTGAACACGACCATGAAGAAGTTTCGTCCAGTTATGGTCAATGAGGGCCAGACAATGTCACATCACAGGTCTGTGGTAAATAAATGGCGGAAGAAATTACTTGGAAAAAAAATAGAAAAAAAATACAGTATTTTGGAACCAAACCCTTTATGTTATAATAAACATAACATGTGTTTCATGAAATGAAACTCATTTTTGGCAATCCTAAGGATGAAGCAAAAAAAAAAAAAGAAATAATCACGTCTAATCACGTTTCCACAGGCTAGTCATCCCAAACATAAATTTAGACCTAAGCCGTCACAGACCACATAAGAGCTCTGGCCTATGACTGGACCAATCATGAGTCAGCTCATGGTCCCTCAGCTTTGGTCACATGAGTGAAAGTACATCAGATATGTCTGCTCGAAGGATGTGAGTAGGCTTCATCAACAGGGACATTTTAGTTGCTGCTCAGTCTTAAGAATATGACTCAGAGATGCGTCATCATGCATTGTTGCTGCTGGAGATGAGTTCAGCCTATCTTCCTCCTAGCCACCAGTAGGGAGTACCATTCGCCCACAGTTAATGGAGTACACTGGCAACCTAGTCCTCATCCACTCACTCACTTGAGATTGTTTCCTTTCATGTGTTGTAGTACGTTTTTGGTGTTACCATCCTTACACCAGAAGACTTTGACAAGATTTGGGAAAGATTCTTAAAAGATCTAAAATTCTAATTTTTTTCCCTCGGGATAAATAAAGTATTTATCTATCTATCTATCTAGATTGTAGTCTTTTGAGTAAAGCTTGTATGGGTGGCATTAGTTAAAAGACTCCAATCGTTCAAGAATCTTTCCCAAATCTTGTGAAAGACTTCTGATGCATGGGTAGCATAAGGGGAGATAACTCATCACTCTGGCAGGCTCAGGAGTGATTGATGGCAGTTGTTTGCCAGGAGTGTTAACAAGAGTTTTCTGTTGTTTTACAGCAGTCTTTTTCTTGATGGTTTATGAAGACATTTCCTTGCTCAAGGCGTGTGTGCGTGTGTGCGTGTGCGTGCGTGTGTGCGTGTGTGTGCGCGTGCGTGTGTGCGTGTGTGTGCGCGTGTGTGTGCGCGTGCGCGCATGCATCCTCTTGCCTCCTGTTCTGTTGCTGGAGCTCATAGTGACTATAACAGCTTATGACAGGGCTTGGTGCTGGAAACTGGACCCTGTCTAGCCCAACTGGAAACACTCCCCCCCAGTTAGCAAAACCAACCCCACCACGCACACACACACCCTCGCACACACACACAGCAGGGCGACGGTTCGGCACGATTGCGTGTTTGCTGAGCCCAGCAGCGCTGTGCAGATGTGCGGCGGCTTTTTTTTGCCACAATCTGGAAATGTTCCCATGGCACGTTAGTGGCGCTGGGTGTTGGCCAGAGTCCGCTGCTCTGTGTGTGTGTGTGTGTGTGTGTGTGTGTGTGTGGTGGGGTCGGTTTTGCGAGCCCATTGTTTGTTGGGGTGTTTTGGAGGCTCATGAAGGTGACACAAGTGAACTCACTCTTATCCACTAATGTGCCCACACACACACACACACACACACACTCCTGCTTCTGCTCCAGCTCAACAGCTCTAGCTACTCCCCCAAGGCTTTCCACAGGCATACCAGTAGGTGTGTGTGACATAGTTGTGTGTCTGTTTAGAGCCTGTGTGATTGAGCTTGGGTATGTATGTGTATTCACAATTGTGAGTGTGTGTGTGTCTGTGTTGGTGTGACCACAATATTCTGTTTTGTCCATGTGTGTCACTGTGAGTGCATGTGTTTGTCTATTTGTCAGTGTCACTGAGGGCTTTGTGTGTGTGTGTGTGTGTGTGTGTGTGTGTAGAGGTGGGGAGCAGGGGAGCAGAGATAAGAGGCGTGGTAATGCAGCAGTCGCTGTGGATTAAGATGACAGCCAAATGAAAATGTATGAGCTGAGCTCAGCCGGGCTGAGCGCTCCTCTGATAGCTGATGGAGGGGTGTGTGTGTGTGTGTGTGTGTGTGTGTGTGTGTGTGTGTGTGTGTGCGTGTGTGTGTGAAGCAGGACCCCAGGGAGTCATGAGGACACGGGCCTGCAGACTGAACCCCACACTGTGGCCTCACACACACACACACACACACACACATTCATGCTCTCTTTCATGTACACTCACACACTATACAAAAACATATACTCTGACACACACATGCTGCTACACATGCACACACACACACACACACACGGATACTGCACATACTTTTAAGCACGCACACACACCATTTAAAATCAGGCAGGTAACTGTTGTTGTTTCCCCAAGAATGGTATGTGTGTCTGTGTGTTAATGGAAGCATAGCTGCGTTTATGGTGTTTCTGATTGTGTGAAGGCATTCATGTGTGTGGTGTGTCAGACAGTAGGTATGCGTATGAGTGATACTTTTCATGTGTGTGTGTGTGTGTGTGTGTGTGTGTGTGTGTGTGTGTGTGAGACAGAGGAAAAGAGAGTAAGTGTGTCTGTGTATGAGGGAAAGTGTGTGTGTGTGTGTGTGTGTGTGTGTGTGTGTGACAGAGGAAAAGAGAGAGTAAGTGTGTCTGTGTATGAGAGAAAGAGAGTGTGTGTGTGTGTGTGTGGCCGCTGGCCTCAGGGTCAGATCACAGTGTCTGGCCCAGCATGGCTCTCGGCTCTCTGCAACAGTTTTGCCTCAAACCAAACTTCTTGCTTTGCTTTCACTCTTTCTTTCCTGCTCTGTTTCTTTCCTTCTTTCTTCCTTGCTTTCACACTTGCTTTCTTTCTTGCTTAACCTTAAATCTCTGTTGTGAATAATTGTGTCTTTCTTCCTGGCTGTCATGTCGGTCCACACAGCTGTCGGTTCCTTTGGTTGTTGAGGACAGAGCCGTGGGCTGACCCTACCTAGCAGGCTCTTCTTCTGATCGCCAGGGGGTTTAGAGCAACGGCTGGCGCTCAAAAGAGGGGAGTAGGGGCTGTAGTGGAGCTGTTGGCCACCCTGGTGCGCTAGGCCTTTGGAGGAAGCTGCTTTTATATGCAGTGCTTCATGCGTACTTAAATGGTAGGAAAAAACTAGCAGTAAACTTCATAATTACTGAATGAGAAACAGAATCCTGGTCTTTTTGTCTCTCACTCAGAGACTCACAGACTCACTCAAACACACACACGCAAACACACTCTTTATCCAGGCAGTAGTTCAAAGCACGCTTTGCCTGCAGTTTGTTATGGTGAAACCCTGAAACTGCAGTTTCCATAGCAGTGTGATGGCACTGGAGGGATTCTGCCTGGCCCCCTCCACTCCACTCCGCTTGCATCTTCTGGAATGCTATTGTAAAGACGGCATACCACAGATTCCCATGTGTGTCCTCTGGCTCCACTTACCAGTCCTGGCTCCACGGGTAACCACTACAGGGCTACATGTTGATCTCTCCTCCCCCTCACAGACTGCAGACTAACAGCACAGCTTGGTGTGTTTTGGTTGACCAGTACAGTCGACCAAGGGTCGTGGCCCTGAAGGCCATTGATCAACCTCTGCGGGCTTTGCCGCCCAGCACACCTCTGAAGTTTGATGCGTTATGAGGTCAGTGCTGGAGTTGCGGTGCACGTGTCCGGTTTGAGCTGCCGGTCCACTTTGGCACTCTAGCTCAGGTCACTACCGCAGGTTTGCCACCTGTTGTAGCAGGCCCCGTCTCCTAGAACAGATGGGCCATGAAATCCATGACCATTGGGAGCCCTGTGGAGCCCTGTGGTTTCTGAGGCGACATGATCAATATATCTGTCAACACGGTGACAGGACCGCTGAGAGGAGCCTGTGTGTGTGTGTGTGTGTTGATTTATTTGTGTGCGTGTGTCTGTGTATGTGACCAGTCCAAATAGTTGTGGCTGAAAGAAATGCCAGTCACCAAGATAAAATGGCAAACAGATCTACCTCACAGCTTTTACACTCAGTGAGTCATAGTTTTGTGGGAAGTCACATTCAAATGTCTGCAGTTCAGCACCAGAAGCTGGTTGTTTATGTACAGTATTTATGGAAAAACAGTATGGAATAATTTGTACAAATCACTACGATGTCTGTTTAACAGCATGAAACGTTTCAATGAAAACCACGTTTGAAAGGGCTTGATGGACCGGGTCAGCGCTCCATTAAAATGAATTTATATGGATGATCTTTTGATGCGTGTCACGTGTCACCAGTAGGCGTCGGCCTTGAGTGCCACGCCGCTCCTCTTCTCCATCGTCGAGGGATCAGACGGACAGTGGATGACTTCCAGTCTCGGTGGCAACGATCCAGACACCCTTCAGCGGATAACTCCGAGCTTGTGGCAAATGGGCTCGCTAACTAAACAGCTTTATGCACTCTCACACTCGCCACAGTGCAAGATGCCTGGACGGCTTTGGAATGGATTCGTACAAAAGCCTCCATTAGTATAAGAGCATGAAGTCTGAAGGTGATGGACATTCTTAAAGGTAAAAAAAGGCCCCTGGTGTGGACAGAGCAGTGCATTTCTTTGATTTACATGTATTTGGGCACCGTTCCTGGTTTTAAATATAGCCATGAAGCACGTGGAATTGGAACTCTTGAACTCTGGATTCGTGCAAGGAGGACAAAGCGTGTTTTTGTTATTTTTTTGCCATTGTGAGTACGCTATGTTGTGTCTCACTGGCTGTAAGACGACACCTCAACCTTGTGGCTCAATGCAACCTTTTTTTAAAAATTTAATTTCTCACATTCCTCGCTTGTCTTGCAAAACACATTTACCATTTTTCCTAGATGTAACCCAACTCTCCGGGGGATTACTCCGAGGCTTGGGATCACCTAATTTGGTCTTTTTCAGGGGTTCTGAGTGCACTTTTTGGGGGACGAAGAGCGCCATCCCCATGGAAACGGGGTGTGAGTTCCAAATCTCTTGGCCCAGCGGAACAAGTCTGGGCAATCAGTTGGGGTTCACCTACAGTCCAGCGAGTCAGCAACTGTAGTCCGCTTTGTAGGTGAAGTGTTCCATGTCCTCTTGTCAGGGAGCGTAGCGTTTGGTGTGTCAACTCTTGCATGTTCAAGATACGCTTACCCTTCAGCACCATGTTTTCTTGCCTAAAGACTCTGGGACCATGAACAGGCAGGAAACATGTGTGTTGTGTGTGTGTGTGTGTGTGTGAGAGAGAGTTTAATTGGACACCCAGCACGGCAATCCTTACCAGGGCTTTCCCAGTTCAGGCTAAAATGAATAAATTGTAGCCCTTAATCAGCTCAGGAAGGAGCTGTTTGGCTCCTACTCAGTGCTGTGGTCATGCTGCTGGAAGGGTCTCGGAGGCCCACGGTAGTAGGCAGCTGCTCCCCCTACTTGCCTCTTCCATTCTGGGAGGGAACATGATTTGCCCCCCTGCTACTTTCTCCTGTCACCCACCCCCACAACACACACACACACACACACACACATCTACAACCACCAGCGGTGACAGCCAATGTGGTCCCTAATGTGGCCCTACCGCAGGCGTGCTTTGATCAGACACTCTTTCATTTCTCCCCCTTATCATCCCTTCATCTGAGGCTGTTCTAGCCACACTCGTCTGCCTGGGATCAGAGGCTGATAGCATCTGGCGGGTGGGGCGCATACATGCTTGCATGTGCGTGCGTGCGTGCGTGCGTTTGTGTGTGTTTGTATTTTGTGAATATAGTACCATGCATGCATGTGTATTAATTTGGCACATGGACTGTGTGTGTGTGTGTGTGTGTGTGTGTGTGTGTGTGTGTGTGCGTGTGTGTGTGTGTGTGTGCGTGTGTGTGTGTGAGAGAGAGAGATCAGCAGGCTGAGCTGGTGGGTTTATGTGTGAGTGGTCACGTCAGCTCATAAACTGGCTGTGCTCTGCTGCGGCTGTATGGCCTGTGTCTCTTCTCACCCCGCCGTCCCCTGTGTGTGTGTGTGTGTGTGTGTGTGTGTGTGTGTGTGTGTGTGTGTGTGTGTGTGTGTGTGTGTGTGTGTGTGTGTCTGTGTGTGTGGAGTGACAACATAGTATGGAAAAAAAACACGTGTCATTTAACAGTTCTCAGTCCAGTTGGCCAGAGTGATGCAGAGTGATGCTGTCAAACATACAGGCAGTCCCATATATCATCGGCTTTACCAGCGACACATCCATGTTTGAAAATAAAATAAAATAAAATTAAATTCCATTCTAAATCCAGCAAAATGAGTGACTACCTACAGAGTGACCGCTGTGAGATGCTCAATATTCTGTGACTCTCTGGTCCCCATGTTTGTTTGTGTTTTTTTTGTTGTTGTTCGGAGGAGAGTTGCAAGCCATTTGGTTTTCACAATGCCCCCACCTGCCATGTGGACTAGAGATGGACATCTGACATAGAGCAGGTGGCCTCATCCCTCACCAGCCGCTGAGCCCTGATGGCCCTCTAAGCAAGGCCCAGAAGCCCTGCCAGCATTGCCATCACTCAACATGTCTGTATGGCACGGCTGACGCTTCCACCTTCTCCGTCATGGCCATGCCCAATCATGATGGAGGACTTCCTCCCGTCTGAGACTTGCTGTGTGATGAAAACCATTCCAGGCATAGGCAGGCTGAGAGGGGGCGAAGGCTGGTGTCCGTTATTCTAGCATCCGTGTGTGTGTGTGTGTGTGTGTGTGTGTGTGTGTTTGCCTGGCTGTCTAAACACACTGGGTGTGTGTGTGTGGTGGGGTGTGTTGTCAGAGACACGTGTGTGTTTACACTCTTGGCTGGACGTCTGTGACCCCAAAAGGTCAGGCTGGTAAAAGCAGCCACTGCGAGGGCTGGGCTGTGGTGGGAGAGCACCTCTTCTCCTCCCCACATCTCTCTTAATTTTTCCTCTCTTCTCTCTTCCTCTCTTCTTTCTTCCTCTCTTCTTTCTTCCTCTCTTCTCTCTTTCTTTCTTCTTTCTTCTCTCTTCCACTCTTCTGTCTTCCTCTTTCTCTCTTCCTCTCTTCCTCTCTTCTGTCTTCCTCTCTTCTGTCTTCCTCTCTTCTTTCTTCCTCTGTCTTCCTCTCTTCTCTCTTCCTCTCTTCTTTCTTGTCTTCTCTTGACTGCTGTTTCCCTCCCTCCTTCTTCTGTTCACCATTTGCACTGTGGTCTCCTCGTTATTCTTCCCCGTGTACTTGACCTCACTACTGTCTGTCTTTACCCAGAATTCCCAGCAGAGCGTGGGAACCCGTTTCATGGGTCTGCTGTTTAAGATGGAGGTAGAATGGAGAGGGAAATGCGTTGGGAGAGTATTTGCAGAGTATTTGTTGTGTTTGGATGTGTGTGTGTGTCACAGTGAGTTGGAGAATGCGTGCATGGACATGTGTTTGTGAGGGCCGCTCAGTCTGGCCGTTGAGTGGTCAATCTTTATTCCTCAGTGACCCAGAGTGCCCCCCCCCCTCTCTCTCTCCTCCTGTCTCTCTCTTCCTCTCTTTTCTTCAACTCTTCTCACTACTTCAATTTTTCCTGGCTGAGGCACATTGCTCTTGAATGCACTGAGGAGCAGGCTGTTGTTTGCTACAGAGGTGGCGGCGGCAGCGGCAGCGACCTCTCGACCCTCCTATTTCCCATCATGCTCTCTGCCTCTGATTTAGTGCTGTGTCCTGCCAGTCACCTTTGTGTGTCCTGTATCTACTGCGGGTCTGTTCCTGCTTCACGTTGGACTCGGAGGTTCTGGATTAGACCAAACGAGGTTCAGCCAAACTTTTCTTACTGCTTTCTCCCATAATTTGTCTCTGACCGGAAATATAGTTTTGAAGCTGAATATCAGTGTAAATGTGTGTGTGCCCTTTTATCTCCATGTAGGCCTAGCCGACTGTATAGGAAAGACTGTGAGAACGTGAAGTGTGCAGTGGAATATGTGTTTGAGAGGGAGCACTCTGTTGACATACACACAGTACATACGTCTGTGTGATGTTAGAGTTATGGTAGGTGTGGGTCCCTGTGAGTTTTATTTTTTTATTTTTTGTGTGTGTGTGCGCACATTCGCCATGTCCACCCGGCAGCTGTAATGTGTTGAGCAGATGTTGAGAAGAAAATGGGAATTTCACGGAACCCCACAATGCGCCTGTCATTCTGATCTACTGTTCTCTCTGTTTATAAGTCCTCCTGGGTCAGGACATACTTAAGCACTATTTAACGTTCAGTGCCTTTCGTGCTTCTTCAATCCCCTAGATGCGGCACCACCGTGTCTAGTGTTTAGGCAAAAGGCATTCGGAGGGATCAGCATCCTCGCATAGCATCCTGATCCTCCACTTCATTTCCAGCGGGCGTCTGCTTTTCCTTCTGCAGAAGTCCCAAGCCATTATTCTCGTTGCATTTTTTCCACTCTGTCTGGGCTGCTCGGTTCTTGCTCTGTGTCACCATGTTGTTGTGAGGGCTTTGGGTTGGTCTTTTGTTTAACGGTGAGAGGTGACTAATGTACCCAGTGTTGGATGTGTTGTAGATGGTGTGTGGGGGTGGTCTGATTTAAAGAAGCACTATGCAACAATTTTAGCAAAATTTACCTTAATTATGCAGGTTAAGAGTTGTTCTGATGGTTCTACAACACTTTCTGGGTCGTTTGGTGGGTGCTTCGTCTCCCCCTATCGGTTCTCCGCGGAGAAAACGAATATGCAACTTTCTGGACCCGGTCCGGGTAAATCCGGATGTGACTCGGCGGAAGTATCCAATCGCGCCTCGAAAATGTAGTCAGATTGTAGTTTCGAAGAAGACTGCAAAATGGACGCTGATTTGGCTTTGTTGCTGTTGAAATTAGCCTACCCTTGGGTGAACTTCGTCTTTGTAATGTTGTTTGATAGTCTCTTGAACAATGTGTTTGCTCGACCGTTTTATTGTGAGCCCTGTATGTGTTTAGCTTGGTTTCTTGATGGCTAGCTCGCTAGCTAGTAGGGGGTTAGCGTAGCAGTCACTTGCTACCGAAGCTGCAGGGGGAGCTGTGTAGTGAAAAATGCGAGCCCAAATCCGGCGAAAACCCAGAAACAGCGAAGGAATAACCAGAACTGCATAGTGCTTCTTTAATCAGTTGGGTGTGTGCGCGTGCGCGTGTGTGTCTGTGTGTGTCTGTGTGTGTGTGTGTGTGTGTAAGAGAGAATTGAGAAAGAGATGGGCAAGGCTTTCCAGTAACGTGAAGCAGTTGTTGCCGTTTGTCTAATCTCGGTCCTCCACTTTCTCTCCTTATAGCAGTTGGTCTTTGCACTGTCATTCTGTCGGCTGCTGTATCTCTCTCTCTCACTTAATCTTTCTTCTTCCTCCGCTCTCCCTCTGTCCTACAGTACGGTGCGCACATGGGACGTGAACTCGGAGAAGAAACACAAGGGTGTGTTCAAGCCTCGCACCCAGCAGGGCAAACGTGTTACCCCGACTTGCTGCACCTACAGCAGGGATGGGAAGCTCATTGCGGCAGGATGCCAAGATGGCAGCATCCAGATCTGGGACCGCAACTTAAGCGTAAGTACCCTATCAGTCAGGTGGTTTCCCTCCTGTCTCAGTTAGCTCCATCTGACTTAAAGGTGCTCTAAGCGATGTTACGTGGTTTCTAAATTTGTTTTGACACATACAGCAATCACCTCCTCACCATCTGCTAGCTGCCTGTGCCCTGAATACAGTGTAAAAAAACGCGGTCTCTGTGGACCGCCCACGGCAACAAAAACAGCCTGGTCCAGCCTGGACAATAAAAACATAACAAACTGTTCCAGCCAATCACCGACGAGATGCGTGTTTAGCTTTATCGCTCTCAAAATCACACTTAAAGTGATCCCCACATTATGTCATGTTATTCACGTGTGGACGTGGTCATTCATATTATTACAACAATACTTTTTTTGCCATTATCGTTAAAGTTATAACCGCATTGTTAACTTGCTATGTTTGTGAAGTACAGTATCTGATAAAGTTGGTGTGAATGGCTCTTTAGACTTAGATTTAGAAAAATGTAGTGTTGTCAAGAGGCAATTTATGTTACAGCACAGACACATGCCATGGGGGCATTCATGGCCTACTGCTTAGGGAATGCAGTAAAGGTGACCGAAAGGTGGCCGGGTATGGTACAAGGGCACGAAGAGCACACTATGCCCAGATGGGTTAAAATGCCAAATTTCCTACAGGAAAGTATAACTAACTTAAACTCAGACACACACACACACACACACACACACACACACACACACACACACACACACACACACACACACACACACACACACACACACACACACACATTGGTATAAACTATCTATGGCATTGTTACTCTGACCCCATACATAAAAGTCAAAACTGTCTTGGCTTGTCTTGTACACTGACCAGATATAGTATGTGAGACCAAGCAGCTAAATGTATTATTTTTTAGGCTTCTGGCAGCCATTCCACTCCTTCTCTATCCCTCTGTACTAGTTTATTATGTCATTGATGTATACTCTGAGATCAGTGGCCTATTCAGGCAACCAGGATAATCCAGATCACCATTTAAGTGTCACCAATGAGAAAGTGCAAGGTGACTAAGTTGTAATTGCCAAACTGGGATTGATTTTTATGTTTTCTGAGGGCATGAGAACTTGGGGCAGCAGAGAAGAATAATACACCTATGCATGTATGAGGACCGGTCAGGTCAGGTCATGTGTAGGCCAAAGTGACTGGAGGAAATAAGAGAATACCTGCACACACACTTTTAAAGTCAAAAGCACTCAAGCCCAAGCATTAGACCAATGGGACCAATGATGACCCAGTGGTTATAATGAAGCACTACTGTATTTGGGAGAGTTGTGTTGAGTGTGGATTGGGTCAAGCACGACTTGTTTAAACACAGATTGACCAACCAAGGCAGGCCAAAGTTCAAGAGGTCACTGACACTAACCAGGTCAGGGCTGTGCCGAAGATGGGAAAAGGGTGTTTACAACTGAGATGTAAATAAAGTCTCTGGGTTCCTCTCTGTGTAATATCAGACCAGGGCCATCTCTTTGGGACTTGGGTGTGGAGGCAGGTCAGAGTTCAAGGGTTGGATCACAGAGGGCACTGACTCACCTCAGAGAATGTCCATGTTAAACAAGGTTCTGTCGTTGCACTGACGGTGCAAGTAACAAGAACACTGATTGAGTTCTGTGAGTTTTCTTTCCGTTTGACATTGTTGGTGTCACAGACTTCTGGAATTTTCTGTGTATGTGCCTGAACCTTGCCACCCTAATCCTCCAATTCCCACAACTATGTCACTAAAACAACAATGAGCAATGAAGAAATCTGAAGCAGAGAAGAGTGGACCGTGTGGGAAAGGGGATTGGGAATTCTGACACCAATGGGCATTACTATAAAGATGCTAAAACTAATACAGAGTTTCCCATACATTGACTTATTTGTGGTGGCCCTCCACAATATCAACATTGACCACCACACAATCACTTTTCATGTTATACTATTTAAATAGGATGGAAATCATTAATTGTAGAGCTATGTGCACCTTTGCACAGCCTCTCCTTGTGTCTCAACAAACCTACATGCACGTTTAAAGAAAACATCAACAATCCTGCTAGCCTAGAAATCTAGACGCGCCCCTTGCTGCCAGGGCTAGTCTAGCAACTCTCCGTTGGCTTGTGAGCTCCAGAAATTGAAACTTATTCAGGCCAATGAAATCGTGTATAGAGTCGTTAGGTGGGCTTAACATAATGATTGATGGCAGAGTTGCAACGGTTTGGCTTGAATTCCCTGCTACTTGAAAACAAATCCGATGGATGTTGCTGCTGGCGAACAGTGTGACAAGAGTTAAGCTTTTATTAAGTTGGCAAGCGTTTGAACTAGCCAACTAGCTCCGCTGGTGGGAAACGATAAGACTCATAAGCTGCCGCTGTCCTATTGCGTGCAGAGGGAATTTGAAAGACAACTGATTATCCCGCCCCTCGGACTGAGCACTGCGAACGGTGAGTGCCCAGACCCTACATTTTAATGTGGGTCTGGCTCGCCAGGCTACAATCCTGCAATTTTTGGCATAAAAGTCGACTGGCTAAATTGTGCTTAAATCTGCATTATAACCATGTTGTGCTAATTTGTTAAAAACTGTTGCTTCAAACCTACCACCACAAATATAATTAAATTCTGTGGGAAACTCTGTAATAGTCAATATATTATATATCTGTTGGGTGGAGGGCTGCTTAAGGATTTTCAAAGAAAGACAGGAAGTATCACGCATCTTGAGTATTAAGTCTTTTAAGCGGAAAAGTGCAGGATCGGGAAGTCTCTTTGATGCTGTTGGTGAGCTGGCTTACATTCAGAGTAGTAAAATGAATTCACGGACCATTAGACATGCTAATGCAATACTATCAACAAGGCTGTTATTGCGGTCTGTCCACCTAGGTTGCCAAATATGGCAACCTTAGCAGACTGCTTTATAATCAGATAAAGCATATCCTATTACCGCATTGTTAACTTGCTATGTTTGTGAAGTACAGTATCTGATAAAGTACTGAACATGGATATGATCAGAATGAACATCTTTGCTCATCTGGTTTCTAGTCTGTTTGGAAACATTTCAAGATGGTCACAGGTTGACCTATTCCTGGTACTGACGATGAAGATGAAGATGAAAAGCTTGTGTCTAGTGTCTGTGTTTTCATGGCTTGCAGGAGGCATAGTGCGGGTGTCTTGACCAACCGTAAGGAACCGCTTATGATGTAACAATGCCGTGTCTAGTAGTGATTGAGTGGCTAGACCAAGCTAAATGGAAAGCCTAATTATCTTTCCTTTCTACTTTTTCCATTATTAGTTCGTCTAAGCAATTAAGTAATCAAAGGCAACGTTCCTTTCTCCTGATTTAGTGTTTGAATAAGGTTGTGTTTGTTGGCGCCTGAAGTTGGTCCTCCACTGAAGTGAGGAATTGTTTGTATGCGTGTGGTAGAATTGTATTACTGTGAAGAGGAAGGGAATATCACAGAGGCTCAGCAAATGTTGATGCTGTAGGAGAGATGGGTAATGGTGGAGTGTGTTGTTTTTGTTTTGTTGTTTGTACAGTGACTGTGGGCAGGAACTATGCTCTATTCTCACACACATACCTCAGATAACTGTAATGCTCTGAATTACTGCTGTCACTCTACCTCACCTTCTTTTTCATGTAAACCAGGTGGGCTCTAAGCATTGCATGCAAGATGTCTTGAAAACTCTTTGACTATGATTCAGAGCGGTTCAAATCAATGTGTTGAGAGGTGTGGTAGCTCTGCTATAATAACAAGGGTTATTACAGTGCATGTGAAGGCATCATGTTTACAACCTGAAGAACTCTCCTGGGCCATGTCATCTTCTGAGTTCTCTTGAGATCTGTTTCTGTGTTTACAGCAGCACTCAAGAAAAACCTTGGTGTGTTCCAGTTTCCTGCTAAGCTGGACAGCACTCTTCATCTCTTGGGTGTCTGCAAACCCCATTTCTTTGCCGCCTTTGCGAAAAAAAAGAAGCGTACATCAGCATTGTTTTCCAGCTTGCTGTAGAACTCAGGAGAACCTCACTGGAGAGAGATGTCTGTGTTCTCCCAGCAGCTCTCGAGAATCTCTCCTCTCTCTTTCTTTCTTTCTCTCTCTCTCTCGCTTGCTTTCTTTCTTTCTTTCTTTCTTTCTTTCTTTTTTCTTTCTCTTTCTCTCTCTTTCTCTCTCTCTCTCTTTCTCAGCTCTTCTCCTCTGTGCCCGGCCTCTGCTCTTTGTCTGAGCACCAGCAGGAAATTGCCAGGTGACTCGTTTCGGTGGAGAGCTCGGGGGTCAGCGGCGGAGCGGCGTAGCGGCTTTGGCACACTCCATTCCTCAGCCCCAGCTGTCACCCGCTGGCCTTACGCTAACCCCCCTCTCTCCTTTATTCTGCTCACACTCCGCACCTCACAGGATGGGAACGACTCGGGAGCTCTGCTGCAGGGTAGGTGGAGAGAAAAGTCTCCCGGACAAATTTTCCCAGGCCCCGAGTAGGTGTCCTGACTGATGCCCATCATGCTGAATTCATTTTCTACGTCATTAGCGTCCATTCTCACCACTTTCCCGAGGTGTTTGGAGTCTGTGAGTCAGTTTCACGCCGCCCCCTCCTCTTGTCAAGTCCTTCTGTCTTGTGCTAGCTTGAGTTATGCTATGATTGCACAGGCTTCCGTGTGCAAATCATCTTTCTGTCAAAACTTGCACTCTTGATGCAGACCCACACATTCATCGGACTGGCATGTAAACCTGCACGAGAATCAGTACAACGTTAATCCGCATGTCAGGAGGGATTATTGTCATTAAGAGAAGCCCTCAACTCGGACGGGGACTTTAATTGGTAGCAGGAATGAGAGGAGTTAATGCAGAGCATATGGTTTCTCTCGCTCTGTCCCTCTCTTTCTACCCATCACTTATTTTCCTTCTCCTCCTTCATTTGTTGTTTTCTCTGCCATGTCTGAATTCTCCTGGGATGTTTCTGATTGATCTCATAAGAGTCAGCTTACTCTCATTCCTCATATCCGGCAGGTCTGGTTCAACAGTGGACTTGAACTCCGCCTTTGCCTTTCTAAGAACGCTTTAACGAAGTGAAGTATAACAGTTTATTCCATATAAGTATTTCGGAACATTAAATCTCATTAAGTCTCAGATCAGGATCTTTTCTCCTCCCCAAAATACCAGCCATGATGAGACGCGTATGGTGTGTTTCTGCAGCGCTCTGGTACTCATATTCCAAGCGTGGAGCATAGTGTGCTCTGAGGCACGGCCTGTTTCAGATTGGCACAAGAGGAACAAGTACTTAAAAATGATGTAAGTCACTCCTGGTGGACCCTTACCTCTCTGGACAGGTGCTCCTTCCTCGCGGGCGTATTTATTTAAGCGCAGCCTCAAAGGCTGAGCTCTAACACTGTGCAGACTCTACGGGCTGGAAGACCAGGCCGTAACTTATCTCCGTTAAGATCCCCGCCACTGTCCCCAGGTGTCCCACATACCTCCGCCGATGGCTGTCTTCCAGCGCTATATGGGCTGAGGAGCTAAGAAAGGGGGTCACAAGTTTAAACGCAGCACTTTGGGGTGCTTTGCAGAGGCTTTTTGTCCAGGCCCTGGTTGAAGAGCAGTCCTCCAGGATTTTGCTAGAGCATGTGAAAGCCTTTGCCTCTTGGGGTGCAATCTAGCATTGTTTAAAAAAGGGTGGACGAAGATGCATGGAGGACAAGAGCTCTCCAGCAGCACCTGTTGATGGCAGGCGTTCACCAAAGTGAAGTACACACACACACACACATACACACACACACACACACACACACACACACACACACACACACACACACTCTCTCACACACACACACACACAACAGCCGTTGTCCAGAGACCAGTCCAGAGACCAGATGGGAGCGTCGCCTAGTGTGCAATAAGCAAGAGATAGAAATGCAAGTACATCATTTATTTGGTGAACGTATTGTGGTGGCATCCCTGTTTTATTCTATCCTCTACCACCCCAGCTGCACTCCCTTCAGTCCCAGCACCAGCACCTCCTCTCAGCCCACTGCAGCAGCCCGCATGAGCAGATTGTACAGCAATTTATTACTGCTTGTTCGCTCAGACTAAATATTTAACCAGCATTCCTCAGCAGCTAACAATAACAGGCTGCCCTTGTGGGGTAGGTGGGGATGGTGAAGACTGTGCTCCCTCTCTCAACTGCCCCACTCCTCCCCCTTCTCACCCCCAGACAGTTCCAGGTCAACGAGCACCCTTCTGCACCGAGCACCCCCAACACCCCCCCCATTTGACAGGTGTTGGGGAGAGTCACCAGGGAGTCCAGCAAGTTTGGTTTGTTCTGCCCCCCGTTGTCTCGTTTTCTCGTAATCGGCTGTAAATCTGGTGAATTGTGAACGCTGAATAAAACAATCCTTTACATGCACACTCATCCAATAAGTGGGATTTGGGAGGATTGGACCCAGGCTGGCGGTTGCCTCAGAGACAACCGCACAAGATGAGATCAGCCTTTGCCACTAGAAAGAAGCCATGAGACTCAAAAGAGCCAGGGGAAAAAAATGTCGTTCTTGTAAAATCAGAGGCTGGCCTTACTCAGCATAGTGTAAATGATCCACAGGATTGTGCTTAGAAGCAGTGAGAAATGTAAGTAGCTCACATCTACTTGAACCACCATTCATTTTCTCAAGAGCAGAAAATATGGACAGACAGAAGCAATCTGTTGACTGACCTCCATCTTGGACCTGGACTGAAGAGTAATTGGGAAGGACAGGCTTAGCTCTTGCAGAACGTCAGACAGCACTGATTGGGTCCTTTGATGGACCTCAGCAAGACTTCTTGGGGCGTGTGGATTGAGAGCTTTGGCCCTTTTGGGGGCATAGATTGCATGCTTGGTCTCAGAACCTTCATTCCACCGGCATTCCATCACTACCTTGCCTCTTTGTGGTTGCTAGGTAATGCGTCTTCACTCCTGAAGTCTTCCCGACTCTCTGATGACCTCAGTTCTGGAACACTACAACATTACAATACCATCTCATTTTGAACCTCCTCAATACACATCAAAGCCCTTAGCAATACAGACACTCTCACTTACTTGGAATCAAGCCTGTCTCCTCATCTGAGACAGTAAAATGGATCCAGATTAACCTGCATCTATCTGTGGTCATAAATAGTCATACGGTTCTTCCTGAGAGCACAGTCATAGCGTCCGTGTTTTATTTATAGGTCCTGCAAGCTCTAATGGTCGAGGTGGTGAAAGAAATCGGCCCATTCCCAGCGCTCATTCATAAAGTGCTTTGCTTTGGTGTGCTTCCCCTGTTAATCTTCTCTTCCTGCTCAGTTCCCCCAGCATGAAACCTAACCGGGGAGTCACTGCCAGACGCACACACACACACACACACACCCTGAGTCTCTTTCTTCTGTGCCCACTCATCTTTCAGGGCCATCACGAGAGAGTTTGCACATATTCAGCTCGGCCAGGGTGCAGGAGGCTTGTTTGGAGGGCTGGGTTGTGGCTTTGGTTGTCTGGGGTTTGGTTACATCCTCGGAAGAGGCCAGCGAAGATCTTATCCAAGCACAACTGTTCTTAACTATGTTAACCCAGTAGCATTACATAAATATAGTACAAGCACACACTCACACACACACACAAACCCAACACACACAGCTTTGTGATGACCTCTCTGAAGGCAAACCTTACCAAGTCAGTTCTGAACTCGTGCTGGTCCAGAGGATCAAGTGGCCAAAACCCCTCAACAGCTGCTCTTATCCTTCACTGGATATCACTTTGTGTGTCTGTGTGTGTGTGTTCCTGTGTATGAGACAGTTGATATGTGTATGCAAGTGTCTAGGTCTTCATGTTTTTATAGCATTTTATCAATGAATATGATGCATGAATGTAGCCATAATGTCATAATGAATTATGCATGGCCAGACTTTTTTGTTTTTCATTGAATTAACCCCCCAACCCCTTAAGACATTTATGTTCATTATCTTGACAAGGTGAAACATCCATATCTATGACTCAATTCTCAATTTTAAGAGAAAATATCTGAACATGTTTAGTGACAAGGTGTCACTAAACCGCGTGTGTGTGTGTGTATGTGTGTGACCGCATGTGTAGATGTGACTGTACATATCCGCTGACACCCTGCTGTGTCTCTCTCTCTCTCTCTGTATGTCCCCCCCTCATGCTCTCTCCTTGCCTCTCACACATGATCCCATGTCTTCATACTGCCTCCCAAACCACCAGGCTGTGGCTCCCCACCTCAAAAACCGACACAGTAAATCACCGCTGAGTTTACGCTGCTGCCAGAGGCATAGTGGGGGGACGATGTGGACGGAGTAGCCTACTTCTCCTCCCCCCGACGAGAAGCCAAGACCCTCATCTCACAGCTTGAGTGTCCCCCCAGCTGTGGAAGTTTGGGGTGGTGTAGGATTCGGGCGGCAGCTCTTGCCCCCAGGCTCTTTCACGCATCTGGGCGAGTTTGTTCACACTTGAGTCGTTTACTCAGGATAAGCTCATAAATACTGACGCGTCAGGCTTTTCCAGGCCCCCTCCAAGAGGCAGGCTCTGGGGCTCTCTTCCAAACATCTCAGCAGGCCCATCAGCTACACAGATCCCTCGGGCTGTCCTCAGAAGCCTCTTGGCTCAGATAGTGTGGCTTTGGATAGACATGGCATTATTTTAAACGAGGCTGGAAATGGAAGAAAAAGGAAGGGGAATGCTTCCCTTGTCAATAATGTTTGTTGCAGGAAAACTACAGGCTGCTCATCAAAATGCACCTCTAGGTCATACATGAAAATTGAGAATTGAGGCACACCTGTATGAAAAATAAGAGGTAACACTTTACTTTAGCTTTCAACATAAGAGTGACATGACATAACCCTAACCCTAACTTACTTGTTATGACATAAACTGAATGACACTTGACAGAAGCGAGTGATAGAAGTGTTATGTCATAAACATTTACATAAACATTTTTATAATGTTTATGACACGTTCATGACAGTGTCATGTCACTCTTATGTAAATTGTAACCAAATAATAAAAAAAAAAAACTTCAGTAAATACTGGCTACATGCCTACGTGTTTCAACTTTTAATCTTCATCAGGGCATCAGGGGTTGGAACTGTTTTTATTTCTAAAAGGGACTTCCATGTTTGTGAACAACGATTAAAAATGGCATTTCATGTGGTGAAAAGTTGTACAGTAGAACAACAGGCATAAAAATACTTGTACACATGATTCAAGTAGTAACCTTAGTCGACTATATTGGCTGACTAAATCCAAAGCTAAATAACTAGAGCTTTGTTGATGTAGTATACTGTGGGTGTAGTTTGTAACTTTCTTTGTTGGTTTGGTGCTCAAGAACATAGTGCATTTCTCATGCACCTAATAAATACTCTGTTCCGAACACTGACGTAGTCCCCGTTATCACTGACTTTGAAACACCTGTTGCTAAATTTTTTTTATGCTCTGGATGAAACTTTGCGAATTGTATACTTGATACAATCTTGTTGCGACCAATCTATTGCCAACCACAGACAAAAAAAACTCTCACTACACTAGATAAGCATGCGTCCATCTCACTAGACTAGATGCGCATTAGTCGATATCTCACTAGACTAGATAATGCATGAGTCGACATCTCACTAGACTAGATAATGGAATGAGTCGACATCTCACTAGACTAGATACGCATTAGTCGACATCTCACTAGACTAGATACGCACGAGTCGACATCTCACCGTTACAGTTACACTCATTTTTTTATCCTTCTTTTTCACCTCCTCATCGACATCTACAATGGAAATTCCATCCATGCAGCAGTTGCGGAGTCCCACAGCGGTCGCACTGGAGCTGGAGCGTGAAATCGGCTGTGTCTGATCCCTATCGGGGTGCTGGTGATGACAGGTGGAGCAGGGTGGGGAGGGTGGACCAGGGACCGGGAGACAGGGCTCACCTGTACTGATGGACCTCACTCTTCCAGCGCCCCCTCTCTCTCTCTTATTACTGCACTGCTCTCGATTTCTGTTCTCCTTTCCAGTGTGTCACTTTTCTCATCTCATTACTCTCTCCCTGTCTGTGTGTGTGTGTTCTCTCTCCTGTTTCTCACTCACTCCTGTTTCTCACTCACTCCTGTGTGGATAGTCGGGGTGAGATCAGATTTTGCCATGTGTCTCACAGAGGCGTCTGAGCGAAGCATAACCCAATTTCCATGTCTTGGGCTGGAGGTGTAGTGGTGGTCGTAGAACAGGTCATTGCAAGGGCACCACCTATGTGAAAAACTTCTGGTTTCATGTGCATTTGTCTAGGCCCACACTTTCCCAATGGTAGTAAAAATGATCTCGCATGGTCTGGTCAACTGAGAATATATTGAGCATGTTATGGTGAAGCCACATACAAATGGAGCCTTTGGACACATTCCAAGTTAAAGTAGAGTTTAATAATGTTTTGCTAATACTACTTTTCTGATATCAAAGCACCAATAAGTGGTTTTGTTCATTTGTCAAGTTCTCGAACATCTGGACTCAGCCTAGACATATCATTTGAAATAGGATTACAGATGTTTAAAACATGTCTTAATGCCGTGTCCACTTATAAAGGATGTACCATATCAAACAGAACACACCTTGAATCCTGAAGGAACCTTAATCCAGCCACACACTGGAACTATGGTCTGACTCCATTACGTTGAAAGCACGGAACAAAGAGGATCACACGGTTCTGGTGATTGGAAGCCCAGAGAACCTGAATACTACTCCCTTTTCTTCTGCATAACTTCGTTTCCCTTTCCCAAGAGGAAAATTAATTCTTGCTTATGATATTTAATGACTTTCCCCCAGCCCTGTCATTTGAAACATTACAACCCATTTATTAACCATCACAAGGGAGCAGCGAAGAACACTGTGCCAATTCTTTCACTCGTTCGCACGTTTCTGCCAGAATTTTCGCTCCGGCACCTGTTAAAAATTACGAACGTTCAATCACTCCCAACCCCCCTACTTCCCCGCCCAACACCCACCCATCAGCTACTTTGTGCCTAGTCAGGCCCCAGAGAGGAGAACTCGGGCAGACTCTTTCAAGTGAATGAGTGGCAGCAGGGCCCATTAGTGACCCCGGGTGTGGAGCCGGACTGATAGAGAGGGAGAGGGCCGCAGAGGCCGAGTGGGCCGCACTTAGAGGGGAGCGAGAGACGGAGCCGTTATGCAAAGTGTCCGACGTGTCGAAGAGAGCAAACCAAAATAGCACTGGAGAGGAGGAGAGGGAGGGAAGGAGGGAGGGAGAGAGAGAAGAGGGAGATAGGTGGAACGATGGGGGAAAGAAGGAGGGATATGGAGAGTGGAGAAAGAGGGGGGGTGAAAGGATGGAAGGGATGGATGAGGAGAAAATGGTGGGTGTAATCTTGTGACTGTGTGTGTGTGTGTGTGTGTGTGTGTGTGTGTGTGTGTGTGTGTGTGTGTGTGTGTGTGTGTGTGTGTGTGTGTGTCTTAGTGTCTTATCTGGCCACTGCAGGGAAATTACTTCTCTCCCCTGCTGTGGCTGAAAGTGCTGACAGTCTCAGTGCCTCACAACTCTGTCACTCTCCTAGTCGCTCTCGCACGTCACGCTCCTGCTCTCACTCTCTCGCGCACACACACACTCTGCTCTCTGTTCACTCTGTCCTTCCCTCACACACCAGTCTTACTCCTTCCTGCAAACAAGTTGCATAGACCCACACGAACACGCACACAAGTGACCATTTACAAATACAAAACTCATGATCATGTAAGTAGGACCATGAGCAAGACATAATAAATGAAACTCTCTGATGCTCCTTCTCCTGTTGCCAAAGAAAAGATTTATCCAGAAGGTTCCTATTAGATGTACCGAGCTACTGCTTCTCAGTTCACCAGATGTCCGATCTCTATTGTACCAGAGTCTACAGTCATCAGTGCCAAGTCAAATTCAGCGCCACAAGACTACTAACCTACCCTACTGCGTGCACTTGGCATCAACAGGATAGCTTATTAACAAATGATATGGACTTACGTGTAGATTCTGCAATATCTTAGCATGGTTGTATTTAAAACCCACACCCTAATCAGTTTACCTATGTTTGGGAAGGAAATTCAGACACATACAAATAAGTCGTGAACATATACATTTATGAGTCGTATACAGTGGATAGATAGATAATGCCTACTGCGTTTGGAGTGCTCTTTGTGTTTGAGTGGTTGGGCCTCAGTTGCACACTCTACACCCCCCCCCCACCCCTCCTTCTGTCCTATTCTTTCCATACAGTGAACTATTCTGTCAAAGTTGCATGCTGCTTGTCTCATTGTTATTATTCAAGAGCCTTATGAGATTGAGGGACCTCGCGTAAATATAACGTGCCTCCGCCGTCTGCCTGCCTCCCTCTCTGCTAAAAGCTTTAAAAGATTTATCGGAGTTTTTTGGCTGAGCTCGGCACAGGTAGAGACACGCATGTGGTCCACCGAGAGCGAGTGACGTGGGAGGGAGGGAGCGATCGAGCGAGCGAGTGAAGGAAGGAAACATTGCAATGATGAGTCTCTCTTGTTTGTCTCTGGCGATGACTAACTGCACGACATGTTCATGCAAACCCTTTCATCCAGTTGCGTGCTCGTGTCCTTTCTCTGCTGTTACGTGGAGTTTCGGCTGCTGCTGCTGCTGCTACCCATATGCTCACACAGGAAAAGTTAGTTTTGTTGCTGAAGCATGGCCGCCGCGCGCGCGACGCGACGCGCGCACGCGCGCGCACGCGCGACGCGCCGCGCGCGCGACGACGCACGCACGCACGAGACCACAACTCGCTTTTTTTATCCCACCAGCTGATTGTCTGTTTATGAAGGCAGACATTAGCCCACAGATAATGATACAAAGAAAACTTCACTTCAGAAGATTTCAGTATCTCCCCTGAAGATGGGTTGATGTGTTCTAGATTTTTTATTATGAAGAGAAAAGGTCATGTTTTTTTAGTGACTTTTAATGACTCAAATAACTTTGTCACAGGACGGTGATTCAATGATTATGCACACCTTACAGTAACAGCATTAGTGGCTGACGCAAGACTAATACAGCCGTGGGCAGCCGTGCAGCCATGCAGCCGTGGGCAGCCTACTGGTTAGGGCTTCGGGCTTAGAACCGAAGGGTTGCTGGTTCGATCCCCGACCAGTAAGAAAAATGTGGGCGGGGAAAGTGGTTGAGCACTGCTCTCCCCTACCCACATCCACGGCTGAAGTGCCCTTGAGCAAGGCTCCTAACCCCTCACTGCTCCCCGAGCGCCGCTGTAGCAAGGCAGCTCACTGCTCCGGGTTAGTGTGTGCTTCACCTCACTGTGTTTTTACTGTGTGCTCTGTGTGTTCACTAATTCACGAATGGGATAAATGCAAAGACAAAATTCCTTGTATACGCAAGTATACTTGGCCTATAAAACCGGATTTACGATTTACTAGTGTGTTTATGTGTGTATTTATATGTTTGGTGACAGCTGCTTGGGGACTGTGTGTGTTGTGTGAGCCATGACTTTGCTTTGCTGAGGACATGGTTCTTGTGTCCTGCCTCAACCTGATGAGCACTTTTACACCCCGCCCCCTCCCAAAAAAAAAAACCCCTACAAAACACTCTCTTTTTGACACATGGTATCTGCAAACATATGCACATAAGCACACGCATACTGACATACACACACACACACGCAAACCCACACACACACACACACTCTATGCCCTGTTGCCCTCAGAGACCATGGCCCCACTCTGTGGTCCCCTGTGTGATCTATAAATGCAGCACTCTCCCTGAAAGAGGAATCTGTTTTTATTGGCAGTTCCTCACCTCTCCACGTGCGTGTCTGGCATATATTTTGTTTTTTTTTAAAAAGATGGACCGTCGGTGTGGTGTCTCTCTCTCTCTTCCTCCCTCCCACGGGCTTCAGATCCACCACTCACCCCCTGGCCCCTGGCCCCTGGTCTTGCCTCGCCTCGTCTGTCGGCACGTGTGTCCTCTCTCTCATGTGTCATGTTTTGCCCTGTGCACTTACCAGCGGGCCATTGATTTTTAAAAAAAAAAAAAAAAAAAATGTATGGGCAGGGGGCGGTTTAGTGAAAGATCCAAACATCATCCAAAGCCCACTTTGAGCCCCTGCGAGACTGGCACGCGTCCAGCACAGAGTGTGGTCCCGTCGAGGCTTTGTAGAATGAGGAGACTCGCTACGTATGCAGTTGAGCCGTGAAGCTGTGCCTTAGCGGCCTGAGTTGCATTGTTGTTCCAGTAGCTCACAGACTGATCATGGCGCTTGGACCCCCCTGCTTGCCGTGTCCCCTATTCTCACTATGCTTGGGAGATTATTCTTTCAATTGCCCATAGAGTTGAGGAGGTGTAGTATGTTGCTACCTGCAGATGCCCTTGTCAACACCCTCATCAAGCAAAGCCGGATAGCCTAGCACCACTCAGGGTGATGACCGCTGCTAGTGTTTGTGGGAGTGTGTGTGCTCAGTGGTGGCAGGGCACTGGAGGCTGGTGAGGAGCTCTAAGAGGAGCCAATACACCCAGATGAGGCTGAGCTCTTTGAGAGCGTGATGACAGAGGGAGTATTAAACATGTGAGACACACACACGCGCACACACACACACAGACATGCATACACACACACACACACACACACACACACACACACACACAATATCAGTCAGTCAGTCACTCACACACACACTATTATGTCTATCATCAGAGCCCTGATGTGGGTTTAATGGTTTCTTCAATGCATTCTTGAGTCTCAAGTACTCATAAAGGTTATCATCTTTGTCAGATTTATGGCTGTATGTCTTTTAATGTGTTTCCCTCAAAGGCCTTTAGACATTATAGATATCTGAGTGGGACCGTGTAAGACCTCACGCACACACATGGAGCACAGTGCAAGTTCATACATAACGGCCCTTGAGGGAATTGATTGATTAGGCACACACCATTTAGGCTTTGGAGTCGAGCTCTATCCTAAACAGTTCTAAGCCTCACAGTTTGAATGTTTAAGAAATGAAGCTTTGTCATTCAGCATTGAAGGTCTTTGTATTGTATTTTTTTTGTTTTTTTGTAATATTTGATCAAACAATTTTCCTTGGCTTTCTTTAAGTTAATCAACTCGTGTGGTTTTCTGATTTCACACTAGGTGATCTAGGTGACCCAGCTAGACCTACTAACTGTTTATTGCTGCATTAACTGCTGCATTAACATGTCCTAGTCACACTCTACTTCTCATTTCCCCCCTTTTTTGTCAGTCGCTTTGGATAAAATCGTCAGCTTAATCATGACATGACGTTGTTTTTCAAGGCCCTTTAGGCGTCCTGATGGGATTGAAAGTCTAGTGCTCTGTCTCGTTCCTGTTCTCCTTCAGGTCCACACGAAGTTCCACTGTCGGCAGGCCCACACCCCAGGCTCTGACACCTCCTGTCTCACCTTCTCCTATGATGGGACCATCCTGGCATCTCGAGGAGGTGAGGTGGCATCACACACACAAACACGTGCACACACACACACACACGCATGCACACACGCACACGCGCACACACACACAGGCACAGGTATGTGCACAGACACAGACACACAGGTACACACACACAGACAATTCATTGTGCACCACTCCTCTTGCATAAACGGTCAGACAGATGGAGAGTAGCCAGGCCTGTGTGGAGGAGAGGAGTAGAGGACGGCTAGCTGTTAGATGTGAAATGCTCATATGTCACAAAGGGCCAATTGTTGCAGCAGCATAAGTGGCCGCCTTTCTGGACATACACACGCATGCACACATGCTCTCGAACTCAGGTCCACTTATGATATTCCAGAGTAAACACGCTCTCCCTTTCTCTCTCGAACGCAGTTTCTCGTAACTTTCAGGTGTGCCGGGACACACTCGCACACGTTCTGTTTTTCTTGTGCAAAATCATTCACTCAGTTAGTCTCGCTCACTCACACACCCACCGCTACTGTCTACATGTTTTCTCTTGCACACACACACACACACACACACACACACACACACACACACACACACACACACACACACACACAGTCTCTGACTTTCCTCCACTAGGGGATACGTCACTTCACAGTCTTCCGTCTGGAGTTCCCCCGTGACCTCCAGCACAATCCTCGTCTGACCCCTCCAGACAGACCCTGCTCTCTGTCCAACAAACCCCCTCTCTTCCCCCGACAAGCCTCCGCTCTCTCCCTAGAAAACTCATCTCTTTCCCTGACACACTTCTCCTCTCTCCCCGCCAAACCCATTTCTCTCCCCCCGAAAACCCCCGCTTTCTCCCCCCGACAAAGCCTCCTCTCCCCCCAAAAAAATTCGCTCTCTCCCCGACAAACCCGCTCTCTCTCCCCGACAAACTCCGGCCCTCTCCCTGACGCTGGCTCGGGTGAGTCACTCCTCCAGCACAGCGCCGGTCACGCCGTTGGCTCCCACACAATCGGCCTGATTCAGCCCCACCACTCGGGTTTGTGCTCCTCCAGAGTGACCTTATAGCACACAGCACGCCTCTCTCTCTTTATTTCTCTCTCTCTCTTTCTTTCTTTCTTTCTTTCTTTCTCTCTCTCTCTCTCTTTATTTCTCTCTCTCTTTCTTTCTTTCTCTCTTTCTCCCCCTCCCTCTTTCTCTCTCTCTCTTTCTCTCTCTCTCTGCCTCTCTCTCTCTCTCTCTCTGCCCCTAGCATCACTCAGCACTGGTCTGTGTGGAGAGTGCTGTGCGTCACCACCGGGCTAACAGAAGCAGAGCCTGTTGTGTCCCATGACGGGGGGGATGATGATGATGATGGTGATGATGATTATCACGGTGGCCGTGATTTTGGTGGTGTTTTCCGTACTTGTTTGTGGTGACAGCGGTGACTTTGTTTGGTAGGCGATGACACGTTAAAGACGTGGGACATCCGGAACTTCCGGAAGCCTCTGAACGTGGCAACTGGACTGAGCACCTTCTTCCCAATGTAAGTTGAATGACCTACAGTGTTAAGACGTAATGGTTGTGATAAATACTTCAGACTTCAGATTTAGGTGAATGTGAGAAATCTAGCTTGAAGCAAATATATGATGCTAAATACCAAATATAGTTGTCAAGCCTTAAAGAAGGTTCATAGTTGCCCTTAATGTTGTAGGGAAGTCTTCCCTATCATGTAGCCATCATATACCCAGATGATGCAGTCTGACCTTAGTCCCATGATAATTATGATAGTAAATAATTTATATAATTTATATAATAATGCCATTAAGAGCAACCTTGCCAAGGGGCTGTTTTAATTTGTAAGCTACTTTTTTCTCATAAGGCATTTCTCAATATGCATTATTTTCTGTAGTTGTGTTTTGGTGAACTTGTGAACAGTTATGAAACGTCATCCAGCACAGCCGAAGTACAGTTCCAATTCTAAAGTTAGTACTTAGTACTTAGAGAAATGCTCATGCATGCTGCGTGAATCACATTTTTCATGAGTGAAGTGTCCATTTTTAACTAGTACCCACTGTAGTTGCTGTATATGTTGCCTTTAGGACCGACTGCTGTTTCAGTCCTGATGACCAGCTCCTGGTGACCGGGACGTCAGTGAGAAAGGGTGAGGGCAACGGCAAGCTGGTGTTCTTCGACCGGGGATCCTTCCAGAAGGTCTATGAGATCGAAGTGACCAACGCTGTAAGTGTACACACACACACACACACACACACACACACACACACACACACACACACACACAGAAGTTGTGTATTGTTTATGTGGTGAGGACATTAACATGATAAATGCTAAAAGTCTACTGCGGCTAGTCTTTAGCCCTCAGCTGTTACTTGAAACTCCCTGACGGAGTGACGTTTTCTTTTTAAGACTTTCTGTGTCCGCTTGAGCTGAAAGTTTGAGCTGCACTTCCTCTTCCTCATTCTTCCAAATCATTTAAATCGGCCTGGCGGATTAGTCTGGCGCAGACCTCACAGCCAGCTGGATGGAGCTGGAGCTAATTTCAGGCTAAGGGGATGTTCATTAACCAAGAGCACATCCCATTTAAGAGGAACAAGAGTTATAGACATTCAAATTTCCGCCTCGGTTAAGCGGCAGTAATTTGACTTCACCTTTAAAAAAAAAAAACCCTAAGACCCCAAAGCTGCTTGAATGGTTACAGCCTGTTGTGCAATCTCAACAAAACGTTTTTGCCACTGAGTCACTGAATTGTGGGTGGACGAAGAGGCTGGGGCCATATGAGGAGTGAGCCTGTCCCCCAGCAACAAGGGTCCTGGTCAAGTGTGTGTCGTATTGTAGGTCAGCCAGAGTGGAGGACGGTGGCTATGTGATGGTCCTGAACGCCAGGAGCACACATGTGCTTGAGTCAAGGCTTCCAGTAAGAGAGTGTATGCTGGAACACACACACATACATACACACACACACACACACGCACACGCACTCTTACACACAGATACAAACACACACACACACACACGCGCGCACACACAAATGCGCGCACACGCACACACACACACATACACTCTAGCACACAAGGAGGCATTCATATGTAATGGCAACTTTCACATCAATCACAGCTAACGCTATCCAAAGTGTAGTTTGGGACCACGGCAGTTGCCAAACGTTCTGAAAGACTATGCTGAAAGATGCCACATTCTGTTTTTATTTGGTCTGAGCGGTTTTGAGAGAACAATTGAGAACAGCTGTACAGACAGGAAGAATCCTCCTGTGCAGCAGTCCTCTGGATGCTGGTTAACTCACCACCCTTATCTAGGCTGATGTTAGTGGTCATTTAGTGGCCAAATTAATACATTCTAATGATGCAGCTACACGACCTAGCACTTTTTTCCCTCATATTACCTTTTCCTGGCCCACTCCTGTAATGTACACTAATGCAGCCTTAATTTCCTCTGCACGGAGCCACATGTAGACTTGCTACTCCAGATTAGTTCTCATCCATCAACTCTTTAAAAGCCACTACCACTCGACCTCTGTGCCCTATGAGCATGGGTGTGCTAATTTATCAACACACATCACACACTCTTACATACATATATACATGCATACACGCATACACGCATACATACATACATACATACATACATACATACACACACACACACACACACACACACACACACACACACACACACACACACACACACATGCATACACACATACATACATACATACCGTACATACATACATACCGTACATACCACTGTTTCAGAGACCTAGAGAAATATAGGCTGTCTTGGAGAAGGTAATTTCTCCCATTGGTCTCCTCACCTCACCTCACCTCACCTCACCTCACCTCACTACACGTCTCCCCTCCATCAGAGTCCAGATGAGACATCTGTGAGAGATCTGTGAGAGATCTGTGAGAGATGAGACATCTGTGAGAGATGAGACATCTGTGAGAGATGAGAGATCTGTGAGAGATCTGTGAGAGATGAGACATCTGTGAGAGATGAGGGATCGGAGGCCCTTCCCTTCCTTCTCTGCACCACGTGGAAACATGAGTGGTCGACATGCACCCAGCCGACCCACACAAGCTATTTACTATGTTTACGCTTGCCCCCTCTCAACCCCGGGACCTTCCCCCCCCCCCATCCTAACCTACCCCAGTCAGCCAGGGGCTGCGTGCCTAAGTGCTGCCTTTATGAAGTGGTGTACCAGGCGCTGTCCTGGGAGGCAGAGCCACCAATCATTCCCAGTGTAAACACCCTCCATAACCTGGGCCCTGGGTCACGCTTTTGTCAGTGGAGGGCTATGCACTCTCAGCCGGTGCTGAGTAAATACTTCTGCAGGGGCACGTCTGATGGTTTTAAGACCAGGTTTAATACCGGGTTTAAGACGCGCTCAGGTGGGAATGTCAGGAGGCCTCAGAATGGTCCATAACTGTTTTGCTGCTCTTTGTTGATCCTTGTCTTAGTGGAATCTTATCTGAACATGTTGTATTGCAATTTATTATTGTAAATAGAGTATTGGCCAGCTTTTTTGTCTGTAAAACGATTTCCATGAAAGATTTGATGTGAAATGACTTTTCCCCATTTGTGCCGTGTGGCGCCTCATGTGGTGTGGATGGGAGGGTGAAGGGGCTGTCAGCTGGACACCACACACCCTTTCCACAAACTCTTAACTTGTACGTTCATTGAATTCTACACAGAATTTTAGAACCTTGAATTGTTGCGGAGCGGAATCTTATGTTAGAATGTTCAAAAACCCACACCTTTTTAGGGTTAACTTGCCCGTATCACTGCCCTTCTTGGAACATGAAACAGTTCCCTCCTCTTACTTCCTGACCCAAACACTTCAGGAAGCCCATATCCCAAACTAATGAAAACTTCTACCTGGCTCATATATGTTATGTATAAAAAAAAAAAACCAAGAGAGAGTAGAGTCAGGCTAATCACTAGTCTGGACTCTGTATACAGCGGTGTGTGTCTGGGCTTTATATTCGGGGCTTTTTAGGCAGGTTAAAAGCATATACAAGAGCGGGGCGGTCCCACCTCTTCTCCGACAGGACCCAGGTGCTCGTCGGGAGCGTCTGACAGCTCAGGCTCTCTGTGTGCTTCAGCGGCAGATTTCCAGAGCTGGAGAGGAATGCCAGAGAAGACACACACACACACACACACACACACACACACACACACACACACACACACACACAGACAGACAGACACCAGCCTCCACACTCCATTGCTCTTTGAAAAGAAGTTGGACGGAGAAAAAAAAGAATGAAAGTGATGTGCTAGCGGAGTTCTGGGAACTGTGCTGACAGGCGAGGCTCTTATCGGAGCCACTGCTATTGTTTCTCCTCTGTTGTTTGCCAGTGGAGGGATTCCTTCGGATTTGCACAAGGAGTTGAAGGGGCTTGAGTGGCAGGACCACACATTCACTTCCTTTTACTGTGCCACACACACTTTTTAGTGTGTTTTTGTGCCGTCTTGCCACTGTAATACACACCTATTGCTGTTAGTGAATGTGTGTGTGTATGTTGTCTGTATGCTACTGTGACCTTGAATTTCCCCTAGAGATCAATAAAGTATCTATCTATCTGAAATAGAAAATATATACATTAATACTACACACACACACACACACACACACACACACACACACACACACAGTACACAACCAAACTGCTATTTTCTTTGAGAGAAATGGTTATATCTACAGTAGGGTTACATCTCATGTTGGAGTGTAAACTGTGAGTCATTTGGCCATGTTTACATGGATAGTTTATGTCATTCCGATTGAAACTATTCTGATTTGTGCCATCTGTTTACATGGGGTACGTTCTATTCTGATCAGGTGTTCTCAAGTCACTTTAGAATCTTTGATCGGAATAGCTGTTGTTGCCTGCTTTTCCTTGAGAAGATACAGCAGGCCATCCGATTGACTGTTAACATTCAATTTAAATTAAATTTTACTTATAGAGCGCCAAAACATTACACATGTCTCATGGCGCTTTACAGAGTGTTACAAAATCAGAGAAAAGAAAATAAGGCCCATGGGTAACAGGGGCGAGGAAAAACTCCCTAGAATTGGAGATACATACAGGAAGAAACCTCGAGCAGATCCACGACTCAAGGCTCCACCACCTCTTTCCGATTAAAATTCTGATTGGATCAGGCATTTTTATTCCAATTGCAGTGTTTACAGCGGGGAAAATAAGTATTGAACACGTCTGTTTTTTTCAGTAAGTATACTTCCAGTGAGGCTATTTGCAAATTAATTTTTACCAGATATTAGTATTAGGTAATCCACACATATAAAAAAATCCAAACATTAATGTCCATAAGTAGAGTTATGAGTAAAAAAGTGGAATGCCACAGAAAAAAGTATTGAACAAGCCTGCTGAAATGTCTTAAATACTTTGTGGAAAAGCCTTTATTTGTAATGAGAGCTTCAAGGCATTTCCTGTATGACGAAACTAATCAGTCGCAGTATTCAGGTGTGATTTTGGCCCATTCTTTTAATAGTCTTTTAATATTGAAGATTCCAGTGGTCCCTCTTGTAAATCCTGATCTTTAGGTAACTTCCAAAACTGTTCAATTGGATTCAGGCAAAGTCAAGTATAAAGTAAGTATAAGTATATATACTCTTTTGATCCCGTGAGGGAAATTTGGTCTCTGCATTTATCCCAATCCGTGAATTAGTAAAACGCACTCAGCACACAGTGAACACACAGTAATGCATACGGTGCAGTGAGCTGCCTGCAACAACAGCGGCGCTCGGGAGCAGTGAGGGGAGAGGTGCCTTGCTCAAGGGCACTTCAGCCGTGCCTACTGGTCGGGGTTCGAACCGGCAACCCTCCGGTTACAAGTCTGAAGCGCTTACCAGTAGGCCACTGCTGCCCCTTGTTGTTGTTGTCTGTCACATGCAAGGCACTTTTTGGGGGCTTTATGCCTTTAATAGAACCGTCGAGAGAGTGACAGGAAGCAAACGGTAGAGAGATGGGACGGGACCGGGAAATGACTCTGGTCGGATCGGGTCCCCGTGGGCATTTGGACCCAAATATGGTATGGGCGCTGTTACCGTTTGCACCACGGAGGACACTTGGAAGACACCATGGAAGACACTTTTTAGGGTTCCCCCTATTGGAGTACACAGTGCCAGTTCAACACCATTACATCTGAGGACGCCTTTCTCAGAATCCCTTTCTAGTTCCTGGTACCCGCGGGCATTCTGGCATGACTGGGTGTGGCCCACACAGGCCCTGTTCTGCCCTGTTCTGCCCTGTTCTGCCCTGTTCTGCCCTGTTCTGCCCCGTTCTGCCCCGTTCTGCCCCGTTCTGCCCCGTTTGGTCTCCTCGTGGCTCTGTTTGTGAGGACCTGTAACCCAGGCAATGCTGATGGGCTGTTTGACACATGGCCTTTTGGTTGCCACTGAAGTAACGCTCCTGGCTCCAGGCGCAATGGCTTACAGATTCATCAAAGCCAGGCTCGAGTGGTATGCATACAGACACACACACACACACACACACACACACACACACACACACATAGGGGAGATGCTTATGTATTGCGTAGTTGTCCCCTTTTTTGTTGATAATGTGTTCTGTTCGTGCAAGGGTCCTCAGCTGGGCAGAATGAGTGGTCTGAGAGGGGCAGGATTAGACTGCTACATGTCATCCCAACCTCGCAGGGATTTTCTAGATCTTTCTAAATCAGCAATTACGGCAACCACATGCTCCGAGAGAGCAGATTAAAGCTTTCCTACATCCCGTTAAGTAAATACGGCTGAGGGGAGAAGGGGGAGGGGGGGTATACCCCCAATGCCCCCCTGCCCTACAGCCAAACCCTGTCAAGTGCAAGCAGTGGGGGTGAGGCCAAGTTCCGCATGCACCCAGTAAGTCGCTTTGGTTAAAGGGGTGTGGGCCGTGTGTGTTCCGTGTGGGCCGTGTGGGCCTATATTCTGTGGGTGGGATGTGCCACCCCCGGTCCCTTCGGGTGCTCTCAAGACTGAGTGGGTGTCGTCATCGCTGGAGTTTAGGTTCGCCAGTGGATCAGCTGCCGGATTGTCTATCTTTTGGTGAATTGCTTTCTCAGTATCCAGCGGTGGTTGTGACACTAGAGTGAGTGAGTGAGTGTGTTTGTGTGTGTGTGTGTGTATGGTACTCCAGAACGTAGGGTGGCAACTGAACAGCTGGATGTTAAGCAGCTTTCCAACCCCCCCCCCCCCCCATGACCAGCCAACCAAAACCTTTGACACACTCACTTTGTCGCGCACACACACACACACACACACACACACACACACACACACACACACACACACATGCATGCACACGCAGTCACACACACACACACGCACACGCATACACACATGCATGCATACGCATAGGCACAAACACACACAAGCATGCACGCACACACACTCACACATGCGTACACACACACACGCGCGCGCACACACACACACACGTACACACACTGGTCAGTTTTTATCCGCTTGCACCAGGTGGACACTGGACACACATCTGCTAGGATTGGACAGTTCCCAGCTGTTACACTGTGACATTGCTAAGCATGCATGCGTGTGTGTGTGTGTGTGTGTGTAAGGGGTGAAGTGCTGTAACAGAGTTCTGGTAATATATACTGTAGCTTACTGTAGTGGATGAGATCACCCTTCCCACCATCCAGGTCTCGGTGACGAGAAGCGTTGACCCCCATTACGGTCAGAGAGCACATCGCCTACTCCATTTTAGTGATGACCTCAGGTCTCGCTATGACGGTGGTTAGTGCTGAAATATGCCTATGACGTACTGTATTGCACTGTAGTTTGAGATGTGGAGTGGAGAGAGTTGTTCGGGCTATTTTTGTCAATGTAGTGCTCAGTAGAAGCGTGTGTTGCGTGTCATTCAAGTGTGTGTTTGTGTGTGTGTGTTTCTGTTTCTGTTCTAGTCTTGTGTGTGTGTGTGTGTGTGTGTGTGTGTGTGTGTGTAAGTGAAATATACATGATCCCACATGCTGTAAGCCTGTGAAATTTGCATGCATTGTCTCTAGAAAGCGATGTTTGTATAACGATACTCTCATCACAGTGAAAGCTGGAGCTTAGTGGAGTTCAAGGTCTCTCCCTCTCTCACACACACACACACACACACACACATCCACATGTGCAGCAACCAAACCAAACACACCAATCTCTCTGTTGCACACACGCATATGCACACACAGAACCAGCACACAGCACATCACTCCATTGACTTATGCAGCCAGTGCTCTCTCCCCCAGCGGGCTCTCTCTCTCTCTCTCTCTCTCACACACACACACACACACACACACACACACACACACACACACACACACACACACACACGCAACCCTCTGCCATACACACTGCAACTTTTCAATCACACACACTAGTTATTTCTCACACACACATGCACATGTGTGTACGACACGTTGGTGCACATACATGAACACACATACACACACAGACAGAAAAGGCATATGCACCCAACCCCACACACGTGCACACACACACTAAGGCTTATACACACTCACACACACACACACACACACACACACACCTAAACACATGGGCGACCACAGGCCCCTTTGGCAGTGGTCCATCTGTCACACAGAGACTGAGCGATTCAAGCCGCATCCCAACAGCCTAATATAGTCAACCAGTCCAGAGAGAGAGACCACGAGGGTGTGTGTGTGTGTGTGTGCATGCGTGTGTGTGTGTGTGAGCAAGCGAAAGCCCACTGCTGAAACTACCACCCCAGCATATTTGCTTTCTGAGATCTGTTCTGAATCAGTTTTTCTTTTCTTGTTGTTATAAAGGCTGTTGGGAGTGCTGATGGAAATATAATCTATTGTCAACATTATAACTGCTTTGCTTGTTACTTCACTGTGCATTTGGGATTTTAGGCACAATGACAATAAATCAACAATAATTTCTCCCTCTCCCTCTCACTACCCTCCCCCCTCTTATGTGTCTGTGTCTGTGTGTCTGTCTCTGTCTCTGTCTCTGTCTCTGTTTCTGTTTCTGTGTGTGTGTGTGTGTGTGTGTGTGTGTGTGTGTGTGTGTGTGTGTGTGTGTGTGTGTGTGTGTGTGTGGTTCGATGCCTGTGTGTCTCTGTCTCTGTCTCTGTCTCTGTCTCTGTCTCTGTCTCTGTCTCTGTCTCTGTCTCTGTCTCTGTCTCTGTCTCTGTCTCTGTCTCTGTCTCTGTCTCTGTCTCTGTCTCTGTCTCTGTCTCTGTCTCTGTCTCTGTCTCTGTCTCTGTTTCTGTTTCTGTGTGTGTGTGTGTGTGTGAGTGTGAAAGCCCACTGCTGAAACTACCACCCCAGCATATTTGCTTTCTGAGATCTGTTCTGAATCAGTTTTCTTTTCTTGTTGTTATAAAGGCTGTTGGGAGTGCTGATGGAAATATAATCTATTGTCAACATTATAACTGCTTTGCTTGTTACTTCACTGTGCATTTGGGATTTTAGGCACAATGACAATAAATCAACAATAATTTCTCCCTCTCCCTCTCACTACCCTCCCCTCTTATGTGTCTGTGTCTGTGTGTCTGTCTCTGTCTCTGTTTCTGTTTCTGTGTGTGTGTGTGTGTGTGTGTGTGCAAGCGAAAGCCCACTGCTGAAACTACCACCCCAGCATATTTGCTTTCTGAGATCTGTTCTGAATCAGTTTTCTTTTCTTGTTGTTATAAAGGCTGTTGGGAGTGCTGATGGAAATATAATCTATTGTCAACATTATAACTGCTTTGCTTGTTACTTCACTGTGCATTTGGGATTTTAGGCACAATGACAATAAATCAACAATAATTTCTCCTCTCCTCTCCTCTCCTCTCCTCTCTCTCCTCTCCTCCCTCTCCTTTCCCTCCTTCCTTTCCTCTCCCCTCACCTCCTCTCCTTTGCTATCCTCTCCTCCTCCCTCCTCTCTCCTCTCCTCCTCCTCTCCCTTCCCTTCCTCTCCTTTCCTCTCACCCCCTATCCTCTCCTCCTTTGCTCTCCTCTCCTCCTCTCCTCTCCTCTCCCTTCCTCTCCTCTCCTTTCACATCCTCTCACCCCCTATCCTCTCCTCTTTTCCTTTCCTCTCCTCTCCTCCTTTCCTCTCCTCCTCTCCTCTCATATCCTCTCTTCTCTTCTCACATCCTCCTCTCCTCTCCTCTGTTTTTCTTACACCACCACACACACACTCTGTCCTCTCCTCTCCTCTCCTCTTCTCCTCTCACCTCCCCTCTTCTGCTTTCCTCCCCATTCCTACCCTGTCCTCTCCTTCTCTCTTACACTCCCCCCCACACACACACACGCTGTCCTCTCCTCATCTCTCCTCGTCTCCTCCAGGGGGGCCAAGCTGTGTGTGGTGAAGAGCAAGCGGAAGGAGAAGCAGGCCGAGACTCTGACGCAGGACTACATCATCACCCGTGAGTGGCCCCTCCTCCTCAGCTATCACTCAAATGTGCTGCGTGGCAACCGTTGTCCCCACAACCCATCTGTCACCACTAAAGTGCTGATGATGCTAGTAGTGGCGGTGGTGTGTGTGTGTGTGTGTGTGTGTGTGTATGGGGTCACTGTGATATAGATCACGGAGACGCACACACGCACACAATGCAAGACACCCATACAGCACACACACTACACACACACACAATGCACAGGGATGCATGCATTGCCCCCTTTTGAGCTGTGCTGGCCCCATTAGCTAAGGATGGGTGCTGGGTTGTGGGGGTGGGGCTGTTATAGGAAAGAATGAAATGATGAGTGACTAGTAATGATGGAGATGGTGGGGGTTAGTGAGAGGGGGTTAGGAGAGAGAGAGAGAGACTGTGTGTGTTTATGAAATAAGTAGTCCGCTTGCCCTGCAGGGTGCCAAGCCATTAGCAACTGGTTTTTCCTGTTGCCACTCTTCTGCCACGCACCTCACTCACTCTCTCTCACACACGCACATACACTCGCTCTCTCTCACACACACACATACACTCCCTCTCTCTCTCACACACACACACAAACACACTCAATTACACCCCATACACAAGCTGCATGATCACAGCACACATCCACACATACCCCCTCACACCCATGCCTGGTACGCATGATCTCACACACACATACACATCCCCTTCCCATGTCCAGCTTGCGTGATCACACACACACACACACACACACACACACATCTGCACACAGCACTCAAAAATAGTCAGCTCAGGCCTGCATGATCACTCACACACACACACACACAAACACACACACACACACTCCAAGCTCCACCTGCTTCTAACTCGTGGCATTTCTAATGCACTTTAATCACCCTGCTCACATGCCCCTTGGTGAGGCCAGTGCTCGGTCAGCGCGCCTGCTTAACTGCCCACACTTGCTCTCAACGCTGCGCTGACATTTAGCTAGCACTTTGCCCGCCCCCCTAGCCAAACGCTGAGGCCAGTCTGTGACGCGGACTCCTCGCAGCCGGTGGAAAAATCGCTGGGTGACCGGTAGCAGGTGAATGATGGGCAGGTGAAAAAAGAACGCCGAGAGATGGAACGATGGAGGGGCCTGTCACCGATAACCTTTTTGCCAAATGACGCGTGCCATGCGCGAGTGAACGGCCCAGCGAGGAATTAACAACCCCGCCCGCACTGACCGCCCAGCTCTCCGAATGGAAAATCGCTCCATCTGGCCAGCTGTGTGTGTGTGTATGTATGTGTGTGTGTGTGTGTGTGTGTGTGTGTGTATGTATGTGCGGGTCTCGTCCTGGAGTACTGGAGTCTTTCGTTCTCTCTCTCCCTTTCTCTCTCTCTACACACACACACACACACACTAATTGGTAAAGCGTGAAAGTGTGTGTAAATAACGGCAACACATCCGCTCCTTAAGTAGATTACTACCTGTCTGGTTGCTGTGGTGGCCTTTGAAGTGGAGGAGTCTTGCTTGTGTGTGTGTGTGTGTCTGTGTGTTTATGTTGTGGTTCATGCGATGTGTATATGCTCCTGTGGCTGATGACCATGTGCTGTGACACATGCTGATATGAATGTGTGTATGTGAGGTTAGGACAAACATGCAGTGTGTGTGAACTGTCCTGATCTTTGCATGAGCATGTCTTATTGTGTCTAGATATTGTGTGCCGTGTATTCATGTTTGTGTGTGTGTGTGTTTGTGTGCATTTGATCTGTTAAACTGAGGTGGTGGTTGTGTTGGGTTGTTGATGTTGTTATTATTATTACGATTATTATTATTATTATTGCTGCTCACATGATGTTATTGACACTCCTGTGTGTGTGTGTGTGTGTGTGTGTGTGTGTGTGTGTGGCGCGCAGCTCACGCGCTGCCCATGTTCCGAGAGGCCCGGCAGCGCAGCACACGGAAGCAGCTGGAGAAGGACCGTCTGGACCCGATGAAGTCCCACAAGCCCGAGCCGCCCGTCTCTGGGCCAGGTGAGTCCCCTGCCCCCTCTCACCATCTCCAAAGGCCCCTGCCCTTCCTCTCACTCTCTCTCAGATGGATGCTGCTCTTTCTGTCACTTTCTCACACACACACACACACACAAACACACTGCTCTTTCTGTCACTTTCTCACACACACACACACACAAAAACACACACACACACAAAAACACACACACAAACACACTGCTCTTTCTGTCACTTTCTCACACACACACACACACAAAAACACACACACACACAAAAACACACACACAAACACACTGCTCTTTCTGTCACTTTCTCACACACACACACACACAAAAACACACACACACACAAAAACACACACACACACACAAAACACACACACAAACACACTGCTCTTTCTGTCACTTTCTCACACACACACAAACACACACACACACAAAACACACACACAAACACACTGCTCTTTCTGTCACTTTCTCACACACACACAAAACACACACACACACAAAAACACACACACAAACACACTGCTCTTTCTGTCACTTTCTCACACACACACAAAAACACACACACAAACACACTGCTCTTTCTGTCACTTTCTCACACACACACAAAAACACACACACACACACACTGCTTCTATTTCCTCCTTCCATTCTCTGTCTGCTCATTTTCTCACTTTGTCTACTTCTATGGTCTTATAAATCTTGTAACAGTCTTGATAAATTGTAAATCTGCAGTACCTCATAAAATATGATAATGTCTCATAATGACACTATGTTCCTGTGTTTATGTGCTTGTGGAAATAATATCCTTTTATCCTTTTTCCACTTAATACCGGGGTCAACAGAACTAATGAATAATAACTAATGAATAACCTCCGACTCCGACTGTGTTCATAAGGAGTCGTAATATAGGAATGTACACAAACAAAGAACGTCAGCACTGTACTAGACCCTTTTAAAAAAGAGTTTAGTGCAAGGGTCGCACGAGCACACACAAAGGCCATCAGGGCAACATTGCTGTGAATTTGTTGGAAACAGTCTCCTTGATTCATTGTGATCCCAAACCTTAGGTAGATGAGTAGCTATAGCTTTAGCTGTAACATTAATATACGTTACTGTCCTCGAGAGGCTATTTGTTTTACAGTAATAATAATAATAATAGTAATAATAATAATAATAATAATAATAATAATAATAATAATAATAATACATTTTATTTTTATAGAGCCTTTCTCAGACTCAAGGTCACTTTACAAAGTCAACAACAGTACACATTAAAATACAATGACACACACACACACACACACACACACACACACACACACACACACACACACTGGTCCAAACATCTAGGTAAGGCTTGAGCAATCCAGGGGTGTGTATCTATCCCAGAATAGGGCCCCTCTGCCCGTAGTGTTTGGATGGGGAGGAGTGTAAACATGCTGTACAATTACACTGAAGAACTGGCAGCATACCAGTGCTGAGTTCCTCACCCACAGACCACCTCTCGAAGCACTCTAAATCAACTCCTACACACACACACACACACACACACACACACACACACACACACACACACACACACACACACACACACACAGACACACAGACAGACAGACCGAGAGAGAGATAGGTTGCTAAATAGAGAAGCTATGAGCTTCTCAAAGAAAAGTGTCCTAGTCCTAGGAAATGGAAGCTGCTCAGCAGTCTGGGAATTTGAGTCTTTTTTTAAATAATTTCTCAGGCTTTTCCCTGCTAATATTGTTGCTCCTCTTGAGAAAATAAACTACAGTGTGCATCATCCCGCATTGAACGTTGAGATAAGCAGGAGTGAGCCGCACCGTCCTCCTCTTCCAGCCCCTCTCCCCTCTCAACACTGCGTCCTCCAGCCAGGCGCCTGTGTTTACTCACAATGTAAATATGCCCTGATCACTGCCTTCTGTAGTGGAGTTCTCACAGAGTCTTGTTTGTTTGGGTGTGTTTGTGTTGGCCAAGAGAGTCTCCTCTGTCCAGACTGTCATTACGGTCCCTAGTCCACTCCAAGCCGTAGCCCAGTGTTGAGAAAGAGTATCCTATAGGGATGCATGTGTGCTGAAAGGCATCCAGTTCTCATATGAATGACCAGTGTGTATCAGATAGATAGATAGACACTTTATTGATCCCCAAGGGGAAATTCAAGCTGGACTGGACATCATAACTAGACAGTGATATAAGGAGGTGGTGGTAGTGTTGTACGTGGAGCATGCAGTAGTGACAGAAGGTCATGGGTTCGATTCCTGCCTCTGAACATTGTGTCCTTGAGCAAGGCGCTTACCGTCTGGGTTGCATATGTACCGCCAGTTACCTGAGTAGAGACCCGACCTGTTACTCAATGGGATTGGATGACGTGATCTGGCGATCAAGTCCCATTTTGTAACAGGTCGCAGTTCATGCAAATGGGAACCCCATGTTGCTCCAGGGAGACCTGCCCCAGCAATTATCACTGATCTGTAAGTGGCTTTGGATAGTGGCGACAGCCAAATGCTTAAATAAGTATAAAGCGAAAAGCAAAGATTCTAGAGCGCTACGCTCTAGAACCTTTGGCGGAAAGCGCCAATGTGCTCAGTATGTTTACTTACTTAACGTTTTTCAAAGCCACTTACATACGTCAATTCTTAGAAGGGCTAGTTTGCCCAGAGAATCTCGGGGTTGTCTTGCTCAAAGGTACAACAGTGGCGGTTGGGAATTGAACCCTCAACATTTCGGGCTACTACTTGCTAGCCCAGTGCCTTAGCCGCTATGCTACTTCATAGGGTATGTGTGACGCTCACGTATGTGTGCAGGGCGAGGTGGTCGCGTGGCTGCCCATGGCGGGACGCTGTCCTCGTACATCGTGAAGAACATCGCTCTGGACAAGACCGATGACAGCAACCCGCGCGAGGCCATCCTGCGGCACGCCAAGGAGGCAGAAGAGAACCCATACTGGGTGGCCCCAGCATACACAGAGTATGTGGACACACACACACACACACACACACACACACACAAAAAAAAAAAAACAAACAAACACGTATTCGTATTTTTTCTCCCTGGCATACTTCAAAGCATCAACACTTTACAGTTACAATTAAATCAACTCAGGTTTGCACACACACACACACACACACACACACACTGCCCATACAGTATTGCATGCATACATGATCTCACACACTTGACTCCATAAATGAGGTTGCACACAGGGTCAGGGTGACATGGAATTTTACAAGTGTTAGCAGAGATCAGTCTCATAGTAAAAGCCACCTGGTAAGCAGAAAGGAGCATACACACACACACACACCTCACACTCCTTGGTGACGCAGACAGGTAGCAGGTAGGTCTCTGCGTTGTAACCAGAGAGCTGTGCAGGCCCCATTGTTGAGTGTGGTGTGTGCTTGTGCGTGTGTGTGTATATGTCTGTGTGTGTATGTGTGCGTGCGTGATCATTCATAAAGCAGCTGGCTGCAGGTCACACCGTCTCTCACACACCTTCACACCCAGGGCCTTACACACACATGAAAGTTTAACAAGCTGTTCTGGCGCACCTGTGGATCAGGTGTCCAGCTGGGACTCTCACACACACACGCTCACTCGCTCGGTCACTCAAAAACACACACACACACACACACACAGACTTACACACCTTACTGTGTGGAATCACACACAGGAGCAATACACTCAGACATTACACTGCTGTGCACACATGTGTAAGCTGCAGGCAACATACTAATATGCACAAGGCACACACACACACACACACACACACACACACACACTGGAAGACCTAACACTAGTGTGCAGCATGCATCTGTTACAAGGTATAACTTCATTACATGGCCTGCTTCAGTCTGCTTGGTCTATCTGGCTGGCCCACTTAACACATAGTTGCTGCTGTTTCCACTATTAATAAAGCTTTAGTTTACCACAGAGGAGTCTGTGCCTCCTACAATGTGTGCGGTGAATCCCCCTAGCCACCCCCCCCCCCCGCCCACATCTCCCCAAGCTTTAAACAGCTTCTATCAACATGGCGGCTAAGGCTGTTTTATTGGTAGTAAAAGAGGCGATTTTTCAAACATGTCCAAAGCCATCCGTCTTGGTCACTTTTGAACGCGCGGCCTCTCTGCCTGCGTGGTGTTGCGCGCCCATGTTTATCACGCCGCTGGCTTTTAGCCGCTTTTGAAGCCGCGCCAGCCAGCGCTGGCAAGCTGATAAGACGCTGTCAGTTCTGCTATATCCGACATCTCTCTCTCCAGTCGTTTCTTACACTTTCTCTCTCTCTCTCTCTCTCTCAAACACTCTCTCACACACACACACGCACACACACACACGCACACACACACACACACACACACGCATGCCCCGACTTCGGTGTCTTGCACTTGTTCACTTTCTCTTTTAAATGTTTACCTGGGGGGTGGGGGGGTGGTGGTAGTGTGTGTGTGTTTGGTGGGGCTGCCATGCTACAGATGACCCCTGCTGAAGCAGTGTCTGGGTAGAGTGTGGAGCACGCACAGGCGGGTTTAAAACCTCCAGGGCTTCACGCCATGCTCCCCCCCTCCACACGGCAGGCACATTCACCCACACTCACAGACACTCCCACTCACACACACACACACACACAGGCTTGGCCTCCTTTTTCTGCATGCCTATGTGTGTGTGTGTGTGTGTGTGTGTGTGTGTGTGTGTGGGCTAGTTCCTCGGCGCTGGTGGGAAACGGGAGCAGGCTGGACACGACGCTGGCGGAGCGGCCGACCGGCCGGCTGTGTTTTTAGGCCAGCGCGCCCCGTTGTCACCTCGGCAGACTGTCTGAGGGCTCCTGCCGCCGCTGCTGCTGCCTCTGCTGTTGGATCATGCATTATGCATGAGCGTGCCGCCGCACAGCACGCGCGCCGAGGCCGCTAATTAAAACGAAACTTTCCGTGCACAACCTTTTCTCGACTTCTTCCTCTATGTCCCCTAGTGGCAGCCAGGCAGCCACGTAAAAAGTATCTGTTTTTTTTTTTTTTTTTTTTTTTTTTTTTTTATGCTAGCCCCAGTTACCACTGCCCTCGTTTCTAGATCTATGCCTGGCTTTGGCCTTGCAATATGGGTAGTGTTGAGAAGCTGAGTCATACTGTAGCTATCAGTGCTGTCCTGTGTCTACAGAGATGAGCACAGCTTAATCATAGCTATCAGTGCTGTCCTGTGTCTACAGAGATGCAGAAATCGGCCCTCTTGTCCTCCTGGCTGTTGTCAACAATATTTCTTAGTTGTCTGCGGCAGACACAGCATATCTGTATCTGTTTGTACATGTGTGTACAACATTTTTCACATGTCTTGGTGATCATACTATCAACAGACTACCTCTTACAAGTGGCTAGCTCCACTCTTACATGCTGCTAATACTGTGCCTCAAGACTTTTGATCATGACTGAATATGAATACTGTGGGACACGGTTAAGCAACCCAGACTGACCCGAGTTTAAATTTGTTTTAAAAATCTTGACGTTTTTTTTGATTGCTTTGTTTGTTTGGATGTTTACAATTGCAGTTAGTCTTATAGGAGCTAGTTCAGCCTCACCAAAAGTTTTAAAATGTTAGTATTCGGAACCAGCCTATGACCACTTCAAGGACAAATGCCTCTGCCACTCAACCAGTGCGATTCCAGAAATACCATCAATATAGGTTCAATTTCCAGGTAAGTCTATAAGTGCCCACAGCACTGCGGTTTTGCTTTGAATAAGAAAGCTGGTGTGGAATAGCTAAATATAAACGTCACTTCGGCACGGCAGCGACGGGGTCCAAGCGGTACATGTGATGCTGCTGTTGAAAGGAGCAGTTGGGTCTTGGCGCCCTGTGAAGAGGAGTGTTGATGGCTCCATGGAGCGTTGATCCACTGTAACCTTATCCATGCCCGCATAGCCATTTAGCCAAAGCACACGTGCTCACACACACACACACACACACACACACACACACACACAGATACAGTATAGCACTCAATTACAGGTAATACGTCTGTTGACACTAACAAGGGTCATTGTAGCACTTGGTCTCAGGAAGAACTGCTTGGCCAAATGATCCTGTTACCCCTTTTGTTCCAGTGGCCTAATTGCCATGCTCTGAGTCAGAGCACTAGACTTACACCCACACACACACACACACACACACACACACACTAACACACACTAACAGACTTCAGTTAGCAGTTAGCTAATTGCCTCCTGTTGGTGTCGGACGACTGATGACTGACACACACACACACACACAGAGAGAGAGAGATAGACATCTACACTCGTTGCCCTTCAAATGTGGACTGGCTACCTAAGATGAAGATTAGAGGTTAAGTTTCAACCACAGAGCATGTATCCTGTGTCCTCGGTCAGCATTGTTTCTGCTGCAGGTCTCGTTGTCCCCCTGTCCTGCAGTGTCCATTTTGAAAGATACATTTGTCTGAAAAGCATGCATCTCACAGCCCAGTAACTGAACATCAATGTCACAGCCTTTCTGACATTTTGTTTGGGGGTGTACCGGTGTACTGTATCAAAGCTCACAGTGGTGAACTGGAATTGGGAAAGCTTAAAAGCTGCTGTCAAAACAGCAAAAAAGTCTGTCAACCCTTCAGTATGTGCTGGATACGTTGCGGGTTCTCTCCTCCTCTCTCTCTCCATCCCTCTTTCTCTCTGCTTCTGTCTCTCTCTCCATTCCCCTCTCTCTCTCTCTGTCTCTCTCTTCCTCTATATCCCTTTTGCTCTCCCTCTCCCTGTCTCACTCTCTCTCACTGTCTCACTCTCTATCTCTCTCTCTCTCTCTCTCTCCCTCTCTATCTATCTCTCTTTCCCACCACCAGGAGTGACTCTAATTGGCAATGGTGAATTTAAAGGACCTGTCAGTGCCTGTGCCTGTCACCGCTGCATAAAGAGTCAATACCTGCTTACAGTTCAAGAGGGGATGTAATTCTCTTTTGCATTTTTCCCCGTCCAAGATCATGTTCCCTCTGAGACTTAGGCACTCGGGCGCAGATGTCGGGTCTTAATCGCCGGTCAGAATTACGTGATACGTAAAGGAAATGGATTAATCCATCTTCCTTTTTTTAATTTTCTTTCCGTTTCTTCCTTCATCTCTTCATTTCTCTCTCTCTCTCTCTCTCTCTCTCTCTCTCTCTGTCTCTCTCTCTCTCTCTCTCACCTCTTTTCTCAGGACACAGCCTGAGCCACTATTCGCTGAGGAAGAGTCATCGGATGAAGAAGCCGACAAAGAACCGGAGTGGAAGAAACGTAAAATCTGAGCACACCACACAGCACCACACCTCTCCAACCTCCCTCTTCTCTCTATCCCTCTTTCATTTCCTTTCGTCTCTCAGTGTCTCTCTCTTCTGTTCCTCTCTCTCTCTCTCTATGTCCTCGTGGGTTAAGAGGGTGTGTTTGACTCGTGCACACATAGTGTGTGTTTGTTTTTGGAGAGAGGCCTGTGTTTGAATGCCTTTTCCAGCAGCATGCAGTTAGTGCGTCAGTGTGTCGACAGTCAGCTCACACTTCTCCTCAGAACCTTTGACACATGGGTGTGTCAAGATCTTTTTTGTTTTTATATCATTGATTAAAAAGATGTACAATTGTGTAGACATAAACAGTCAATGAATAATTCAAACATTCTTTTAATAAAGAACCTTTTTACAACTTGTTCTTGTATATTCATTTTGATTCCTCAAAATGCTAATCCATCTTTTTAAGTTTAAGCAAAACAAATTGATCTTTGTTTCAAACAGATGTGCTCACTCTTCCAAACTATTTTATTTTAGAAGAGAAAAAAACATTCAATACTCCAGCATAGTTCTGGACTAGCTTTGGCAGAATTGTTTGTGTTGACACACAGCTGCTATGCTCTCCTCAGACACACCCACAAACACACTCTCACACACACACCCTCGCCCACCCACCTTTAAAGGCACACATCGCTGCGTGTCACTACAGATTTGAATGGTTGCTGAGGCGTTCTCCTCTGAGGTCCAGGTGGTTTGTGTGACTGCAGAGGGGTATGTTCGAAGGCGACTCACAGACTCCCGTAAATATTTATTTAGCAGTCCAGCCTTCCACTCCACTTTCCCATCACAAGATCAAACAAATTCCTTCCAAACTCTGGAAAAATCTAAAGTGCTGTCTTTGGAAATGAGAAAAGTCTGAAGACCCTTCCAAAACAATGCTGATTATTAAATAAAAAAATATGGCGAAACAACCCCTCGCTCGCGGTCTGAAACTCTTTACCTTTTCTTTGCATCTTCAGTCAAGGGTTTTCGCTGCTTCTTCGCCGGCTCTGCCATTATACACACGTTAGCAACAATCGCTAGCGTTTCGTTAGCCTGCCTCTGTGCTGTGGATGCAGGATGAAAACTGATCCTGCTTCGGTCGGCGGGTACGATACACTGAACTTGCAAGCGGGATATTCTTCCTACAGGCAGTAGGGGCAGGCAAGAGAGTCTTCATTCACTCTGTAATGAGTCATTTAACCATATACCGACTTACGAAGATGAGTAATTAACACGAAAACGTTGCCTGGTGTCCCTTTAAGGGGATCCTATAAATGTGACTTGGTTTCAAAACTCCCTCACCTTAAGCCACCATGAAACCCCCTCCCCCCCTTCTAAATGGGCCGTGCAACCTGCTCAGAAGCAGTGATGGGTGGTATGTGACAAATAAGAATTACACCATGCATGCGGTGCATTTGAGGAATGTACCATCTGGCCAACAGTGGACAGTTGCAGAGAGTTGCATGCGGGCCTTGTGCCACTATCAGTTTCTACCCGCATAGCTGCCCCGTTTTTGTTTCATTACCCCCTGTTATGATGCTCGGTCCTTTAGACGACAGAATGGTGCCCAGAGCTCCCTTCTCTAGTTAAGCCCCCCGCGTGGTTGATTATGAGAGCAATGCAGCCTGATCTTACGGGATGCATTCCTAATTATTCCCGCTGCAAGCTACGTAGAACATCTTGCTTGTCAGCTTTTTTCTCAAGCGCCTTCTCAGAGAGACGCCCCCCCTTTTCGTTGCAAAGCCTCCCAAGCAAATCCTTGACTGTCCACCTCCTCACTTGGGTCGTGAAAAAAATAATAATAATAAAAAAAAAAAGAAAAAAGCTGTAAACTGTACGCGAGGTGCACAGACAGAGGCTTATCCCAGCAATGTTCCCATCTAATCCCAGCCAGCCTATTCCCGAGGGGTGATGTCAGCAGCCTCCCGCCGCAGTGTCTGTTACCGGCCGCGGAATGCTGGAATGCGGGTGCGGATGATGTCATGGCTCACCCATGCCCACCTCGGTCACCCTGTCCGGCTCTCACGGAAAGGCCGCTGCAGGGGCGTGTGTGGCGTGGCGTGGCATGGCTTCTACCACAGCCCTAAAAGTCAGTAGCCGGCCCCGCTGGGAGGATCGGATCTCGCGTCCCCCCTTGTTATCAGGTTTGTGCTCATGCTCTCGGCTGTTGACCACTCTGTGTGTGTTTGTGTGTCAGGGGCAATGGCCTGTTGGGACCCAGGCGGGACTGTGTCAGTGGCTTTGCAGACCCGAGGCGGTTCCTCCCTGGAGATTCTCCAGCTAATCCTGCGTGTCACTCGGCTGCTTTCGGATATCCAGAAGATTCTTGGGCCATCTTTCACTTTCAGTGTCTCCTCTCAGTGAATATTTACATTTTTCCGTTCAGCATACGCTTTTATCCAAACTGAAGACGCGTCGTCTGCATGCACTACTTTAACCCCTCCCGTTGAATACACTGGCTAATTACAATGGCCTGGGACGCCGTTTTTGTTTTGAAAAGCATACCGTACCACTGTCGTGCTGAGTGTTTACCTTCTCTGATTTCAGTCCCTGTGACATTGCCATTCAGTATTTTTGCTTCAGTTGATTTTCTGTTCAGCAATTTGAGTAGCTCCTCCTGGTTTGTGGTCCGTTAAAATGCCTTTGGAGCCTTTATCTGCACTCTTTGCACTGATCGTTTAGTTCTGTTTATTGAGTAACCTGTAAAGGATCTGCTTGTCTTTAAGGGTAGGCAGATAAGGACATTAAGATTAAGGGATATTGACTTTATTTAGCTGTTAAAACGGCAAAATGTTGAAAAGAACACAAAATTTATTTTTTGTTTTCATACCTTTATACCTGTAGCAAAGGTGGCATTATCTTTGAAACTGAAGATACACAGAAATAAATGTAAGAAGATGACAAAGATGATATAGAAACAAGATTTATTCTGTAAAAAGTTATAAAATGAATATTGTACAAAAATAAAGTCTGTAGAGAACTTTGGTTCAGTAACACAAAACAAGCAAGACATGACACCTTTTTTCACAGAACTGACACTGAAAACAAAACAAAAAGAAAACCAGACAGGAGACTTCCTTCTCTACCTCATAGTCCAGCAGCCATGGCCTCACCCAAACTTCTAGTTCATCCCATACACACACACACACAAAAACACTCATCAAAAGGAATCAAAATCTCAGTCACAAAACAAAGTACTTTACATTTAAGCAACCTAATATACAGGAGGACAACGAAGTATAGCTCACAGCTCGCACAGTTCCGGCTGAGGGAAGAGGTCGGGCGTGTGTTGATATTATGATGCCTCACATGGCTTCTCTTCTGAAGCAAACTTGCACACACACGTCATAATAACAACTGTGAAGGTAAATGCAGTTGATCAAATGATTCCGGTGCTAAAAGGACTATTAGCTGTAGTGTGTTTCCCTCTCCCCCCAGTGGGTTTGGCCTAAATTCTTCTCAATTCAGTGGATTTGTTCTGTGTGCGGCGGGGATTACCGCGTAAAGCTGGCTCCGTTCCTGTAGAGTGAGCACTGATTCAGGTCCCTAATCCAGAGCAACATCAGGGTCTGGCCTTGGGGTTTTCTGTGTCTGAGTGAACTGCACTGTTCAAACTGTAAAGGAAGAGGAGAGGGGAAAAAATCCTCACGGGATGTTACACAAGTGAGAGTTTATAATCAGTGGCTATTCTCTGTGCTTAGTATTAAGCTTTAGGCCAGTTATAGTCAGGGATCTTGGTTTTCTGGTTTTAATCATTTAAATGGGTTTGTAGTGCTCTAATTGGTTTTTTTTTGTCCAATTCCTGAGACCATTGTATCTTAACCAAGGAATGGTTTGTCCAGATTGCGCTTATTATTTGAACATACCCTTATCTTGTTTTCAGGGAATTTAGGGGACAGGATCACTACCTGAAAGCAGGGGCAATCTTCAGCCATCTGTTGAGTGTGTGATGATTTGGGGGCATTTGCAGAAGACTGAAACTTAATTGGACTTAAACTGTAGGGGATGGAGGGGGGCTACCAGCCAGTAGAGGTGCTTTAACCTTTGTGTTTGACAATCATTTCCCTAAGCCCTGATCCGTGAGTCAAACTATCCTCGTCAGCCTCCGGTAGTGTCAGCGCCCACTTAAAGGGCTCTTTTCAGACGAGCATACGGAACCAGAAGTGAGGGAGGAATCGTCCACCACTCAGGAGAGCAGGACGAGACGAGGCCATTCTGTTTGTGCTTGTTGATGACCGTGAGGCAAACCACTGCTCCCCTCTCCGTGTGCACTTACGACAGTAACTTTATTATGGACAGAAACAAACAGAATTGCTAAGGGATGTATTTTCTTCCTGTAAACAGATGCTTGCAATTGAGGAGTTGCAGGCCCGACGTCAAGACTGACTCCATGAGAGTAAACAGTTGATTGCTCTCCTAAAGGGCTTTTGGGCCCTCTTTGGTTGAGGTTCTTTCTCTTCTCTTTTCTTTTGTAAAATAATTGAGAGTTGAGTTGGAGGGGTGTATAGTGGTGAGTATGTGCTCAAGGGTGGAGATTGCTGTACCAAAAAAACCGGGAGCAGAAAATCTTTTTTTCTTCTGTTTTTTTTTTTGTTAAGGTGGGGGAGTTGGTCCTTACATCTATCTGTTCTGCTCTTCTCTCCCCTTTCCCAACCTTTCTGCAGTTTCAGTGGAATACATGTCTGTGTGCGGAATTACAAAAATTACCATATTCCTAAACATCACAGATGTTAGTAGAGACATCCGTGATGAGTGCGCTCTCTGTTTCCGTCTTTCTCTCACAGATTGTTTTGATTATTTACGGCTGCTGCAGGAAACGACTCGCTCCACGTTTGGCACCATCCAAAAAAAAAAAGACTCAAAAGCTCTTCAAATAAATAAAAAAAAAAGAAACAAAATAAAACAAGAAACACTCTTAATACGACAGATTGTAATAAATAACAATAAGTTAATTAAATCTCAATAAATACATTTCTCATATATATATATATATATATATATATACATATACATTGATATAGATACGATAGATAAATTGATAGATTTCTAATACTTAAAAAAACATCTGTTGCTGCTCCTGGGCCAGGGTGAATGACTCCTTACTGAATGTAAACGTTAAGAGGCATTTGCCACATAGTGATTGGAGCAGTTCTTCGGCAACCAAAGAACCCCATGTAGCACAAACAATGCGTCCTCTATCCTGAAGGGCTTGAACTAAAGCAGCAAAGTTGGGTAACAGAATGACTGTGTGTGTGTGTGTGTGTGTGTGTGTGTGTGTGTGTGTGTGTGTTTGTTTGCGGTGTGAGTCTTAGTGTTATGCTATTTCTTAGGAGGTGTCATGCATTACCTTTGTCTTTCTTGCCAGACTGTTAAGTGTGAGTTAGTGAGTTGTGTAAGTTTACATGAATGAACACTGAGGTTTTGACCTTGACTTGTACCTGCATGACTTGTCACACTGTATCAAATGTGATTCTCAGTCTGCATGGACGATCACAGGAGAGTCCCTGCACTCCACCTGTTCAGGAACTGGCCAACGTCCACACCACCATTTTGCCCAAGCTCGGCTTCTACACATGAGGTCTCTCTGTATGCACTGGCCATGGCACCTGCAGTGGACACCCCTTTGAGTGAAGTCCACTGGGCGCTCTGTCTTTCTTTTTTGTCCTTTCTCTCTCTGTCTTTGTCACACACAACCACATTTCCGGGCGGAATGCTTCTTCAGAATGTGGTATTCTAGGTTGTTGTCTAAGAAAGATAGGTCGTCATCAAAGGCGATTGGGCGACAGCAAACCCGAGAGGGCTTCTCCTTGTCCAACTTTTTGTTGTTGGTCAGATTGTTCAGAATCTTGTCATAGTTGGTCTCCGCGTCCGAGCAGGGTCCGCTGCAGTACCTGAAGATAAGTTCCTCCTTGGTCTGGTAGCCCAGCCCGAGGTCCGTTACATTGAGGTGGACCTCACGGAGCAGGCACCCTCGGCCCACTGTCGCGGTCCGTTGCTCCTCCCGGCCACCCTTCCCCGAGCGGCCGCCCTTCCGACCCTGGCCTCTCCTCCTCTGCCCCCTCGGCCCTTCCTGCCCCCCCTGTCCCCCCTGTCCCCCTTGTCCGTGCCTGGCGATCCACTCTGTCTCTGTCTCCCACTCCGGCCCTGGGAACTTCCATCGACTCTTAGAGAGCGGCGTAATCTACCGATGGTGGCCTCAATGAAGTCCATAACGTCATCAAACTGATCAGGGTATGGGCCTTCAAGTTCATCTGAAGAAGAGAAAAAGGCATGTTTAGATGCGTCGTTTGCATCCTGAAGTAGTTGTTATTATTGTTAACAATACACTGTAGAATTAACATTATTTAATGTTGTTTATGGTCTTGCCAATAGATGTAAATCATTAGAGAACAATGTTTTATCTGATGATTCATGTCATTTTAGAAGTCCTGTAGGAAGCTATATTTCCTCTTTTAAGAGGCTCCTTATCCTTTTGATGATATTGCAACAAACTTAAGTGCTTAGTCATTCATAAAGGTTCTTTTAGACCTTTGGTTGAAGTACAGTAGATGAAGAAAAATGCAATAGACCATGACATCCCCGTACAGCTGACTCCACCTCTTTAAACACACTGACAACCACAAACTCAAAACATGCACTCTCCCTTCTCCCTTCTCCTGACTCAAACATAGGCGTGGAAAAAAGCAGGCCTTTGATCCTTTGTGTTATACACAATGATTTCATTATAGGACATGTTCCCCTAATTTCCTCTCTTTGAGAAGTCAAGTCAATTGGCTGAATGGCCATGTCTGGAAACCCTCTGTGAAGATCATAGCCTACATTATTGTGAAATGACTCTATTTCGAAGGGGCCTGCCAATGCAAAGAGTGATCGCATAACAAGCAGCAAAGGGATAACTTGCTTACACCTCATGCTTGGAGGGATCAGGTAAGGCATGAGGAAATGGAAGAGGACTTGGCCGGGGATGCCATTAAGGCTGTGACTGTTCTTCCGTGGGTCTGTTTGACTCAACGCTCAGTGAGGCAGAGGCTGTTTGACGTGGCAAGTCGAGGTGTCGACTTGCCACGTCAAGGCAAGTCGAGGTGTCGGAGAATCCGATCATTTCCTCAGTCTTTTGGTCAGTCTCTGTGCCCTCGGTGCTCACAAGGTCTGCTGCGCCGGACCGGTTGGTTGCTCTCTCCTTGTTTCCTCCTCGTGTGAGTCAAGAGACCTTCTCCCTGATTGTCCCCTTACCTCAGCATAGTGACGAGAGAGGCCAATCATCACACATGTGCTTTCAAAGACACTGGCCAAGAGTAATTGAGCATGTCGAGTTTCAAATGAAAGGAAAGAATACCTCTGGATCAGTTGCACGGTTTGCAAAAATTGGGCTCTCTATCAGTTCCAATTGAGCCAGCAGACGGTCAATTTGAATTTGTCTTTAAATTTCCCCTGTTCCTTGTACAGACATGCCTCCCTGCATCCTGGTCTGTTTTCTTACTGCACACTAGGGGAATATTCTACACATATTGAGACACAGGAGTGGCAAAAAAAACCCCTGAATGTTAAACCACACTGTGTCATTCTGTCATTCCCGGTCTTGGTAGTCGAAGCTCTGTAACTCTCATGTTTAAAAAAACAAGAGCCTGTGCCTGGATGCCTCTCAAGTTATGTCATGTAATTTGGGCACTGTAGAGTTTATTAGTTTGCTCTTGCGAAAAGAAATGGTGCGACCTTCATTTCTGTTAAGTACTCTAGCGGAGGCGAGATGGAGATGGAGGGCCGCGCTGAGGGAAACATTTTCGCTAAATGTTCCATGCCTTATCGAGAGTGCGTCGGAGGTTTACTACTGTGTAAAGACAAGACAGTGTCGTGTTCTATTAAACAAACGACGACTGCTCCTCCCACCCAGCTGCTAAAAGGAGCATAAACACCACGATGGCGCGGAGCGCGGCGGCTCGACACTTCAAGCGCCGGAGCCCGGGTCGCTCTTCATAGGTCGTCATCTGTTTAGGCTCCCCTGCTGTAACTTCGCCGGGGTGCTGTGCTGTGGGGGTGGGGTGGGGTGGGGTGGGGTGAGGTGGGGGGAACGTCAGTCCCGTCCTTCGTTTTTGTGAGCAAGCAAAGGGGTGCTCGTCTGCTGGGAAAGGCAGCGGTGAACATAAACAAGCCCCATGAAGGAATGTCAGTTCAGGCTTTTGTCCAGATGTCTCCTCCAGTTCTACCTTTTGCTGTAGTGCTTGTTTTGACACTCGTGCAATGCGGCCCGGAGCAGTCAAGAAAATACTTTGATGATAAACTAGGCCCTTCGTGTTGATGGACGATGCATAGATCAAACTACCATGACAGACCATCTATACGTCTATAAAGGGTTGCACTGACTCCAAAGGTTACTCAGTAGAGTAAACAGAATGTTAGTGTAGCATTTGGGGAAAATGATTAATGTTCTATGATTTATTCTCAAATTTTACTTGCCTGCTTTTTTTTCTTGAGTGGACTAAGTGTGAAGTGCCCACAAAGTCAGCATGTGTACTCTTTGCCATAGATCATAAGGTTTGTAGACATTTCTGATCTTCACCTTATTCACAAGTCATCTTCAGGCCCTCTGCTATCCACCCTGACCTCCTAACTTTCTTAAGTCCCACTGACTATAGGATAACAGTTAAGTAGATATTAACTTGATCAGCATCATTCCCATATTCCTGTGGCTCACTGCTGAGGAATTATCAGGCTGATTTAGTGCATACGCAGCCTCCATCATGCCAACTCCTTCAACACATGAGTGATAAGGAAACAAAGATGTGATCCTTCAGTAGCTCAACTTGCTCACTGGCAAAAATATATATGTATGTTCAATTTCTGTAACTATGAGTTTCAATAAAATGAACCACTCTTCTTAAAACATGCCTGTACTTGTGTAAAACAGTAAAACAAATATCTTCATTGCCGACTGAGACCTTTACCCCTTCCTGAGTTAGATTATGTTTGTAAGAATGTATTGGAAGTAAGGAAAAATTGCGGCACACTTACATTGTTGCTCCATGGAGGTTTTGTGCAGGCGCTCTGGATGGGAGTAGGGGTGTATGAGAGAGTCCTCCACAGACAGGGCAGCAGAGTCACGATGCAAGCCCACTACAGGAGGCCTCTTGACGGGCTGCAGCTTTGGAAAGATGGGGCGCGTGGAGACGGAGCTCAGGAGCAAGAGACACGTGGCCAGAACATCCCATAACTTCATTTTAGACTCAGTTCCTCAGAAGGAATCTGCAACACAGACAAGGTCATTTAACCTCCTTTAATACTGTCATAAAAATGTTATTGACTGAAGTAAATTACCCAGAAACTTAAAAGGACATTTTATTTTTGCTTTGCAGAATTCTTAGATTTAATACATGTGCAATTCAAGTGTTATTCATTGTTTTCTGTAAAGAAGGTGCTTATCCATTTCTTGTGGAAATGGCAAGTCTGTGCCAACATGCCAGAACTTGGCCCATATACACAGAGAAGCTTGCCAAAGAAATAGGCTGATGTCAATTGAAACGCAAACCACTATGTCAGATGGCTAAAATAAAAGTAAACAACAGTCGTGCTGTTGTCAGTTATTTGGAAGTACGTGATTAGTGGCGCCTAGCTGATAAATCGTGTCTTTATAGCATTAGAGCTGGATGAAGTATTTAAAAGCTCGCAGTTTTGACTTTAATGCTGATCCCTTGCTTAGACCAGCGGCTCATTTGAACAGATTACATTCAGTGTGAGAATGAAAACTGTCCCATATTTGAAAAAATCTGGTTGTTAGAGCAAAAGGACTTTTAGGTCCTTTTGCTCTAACAAATCCAGTGAGTTACTCAATATGATCATCTGGCTCCCTACTCTCCTTCAAGAATAATACACGTAAGGTTACTTGTCATTTGCGCGAGGTCGTGCAGCCGTGTTCTACCATAGGCTTGTTAAATTCGAACGTAATTCTGCCTGCTCACGCATACATGTCATCAATAAATCCTCAAGTATAGTATTTGAATAAAGTAACCACTTGCAAAAGCATAAAATAGACAAACAAACAGAACGCATGCCAGGGGTCCTGTGCGCTTTTCAGTAAGGTAGATCTCGGCCTCGGTCAGTAAAGCACCCGAGAGTGGTGCAGGACAAGTGCTTCATGTGGCAAGTTAAACGAGTGAGACTTGATGCGGAATCACCAGATGGTGTTTCCTGAACCCCCGGTTTTGCGTGAGTGTTTATGATTACGTACATCGAATGCAACAATAAACGTTAGGCAGATCATAAATATATGGGCTGATGGCACAGACACGCACAAAAACAAGTGAGTGCTGCTCTAACGTTAACCTACTTCATGAGCGCATTTGTCGCGAGTTAAATGATAGATGTATTCATAATGTGCATAGAAAACCATATACATTAAAGAACACGAATACGCAATATCCACAAATATTAATGCAAAAAACTGTTCATAACCACTTTTCTGTTACAATGCATAGGGTAGCCGTACAGGTGGACTTACCCTAAAATAAGACAAACTTTTCACATAGTATAGGCCTACTAAATTTGTGACCTTTCTGGAAACGTTGTAATTGCCATGCTAAATGTATCATTTACATTTTAATGTGCACAGAGGCATTCTTTAATCACCTTAACATCAAATAGCCTACATACCTTAAATCCGGCCCATGCAGACCCTTTGCTGAAATCGTTCTAAGATCCAAAAGAGGTCAACAATGGTGCATGAAATGATCCAAAAAGATCTATGATATATATATCCAGCGAGCAAACTGTCGTAGAGGAAGAAAATCCACACCCATTCATAGAATCCACTACCAGTTCAGCGCTGTACGCCAATACCTTGAAATTAGCCGCTGGTACGGCAATCAGTTCGGTCTCCAACGCACACACCGATCCGCGGCTTCTGTAGTCCCGGGTCAGTGCGCGACGGACTGCTCTGTCAAAATCGAGTTGCCCAATAACAGGATGCTACGATCCACGGAGGAAACCTGATAGAGAACTACCATCAACAACTGCAAGGAGTCAAATGAAGACATCAGGACTTCTTTTCAGGGAGTTGATGGCGAAAGCCGAAAGGAGCAGTAGACTACTAGGCGTCTGGTGGAATACTTTTAATTAAATGTGACCAGGGAATAAATTAATTACTCCTCCGGTGAAGAAGACAACACTCGGACCCCAGCCGTGCCGATCGAATCCACACAACTTGAAACAATCTGAACCATTAAATGATAATGCGAAGTCCCCAGAACATTGAAAAATCTTGAAAATTTTACGAGACTTTAAGCCAGCCATTGATTTCCATCGTTACGCGCTATTTTGATCCTAGAATGTCTCCAAAGAGATCTGTGGTTTATTGGAAACAAGCTTGTACACTTGCACTACAGATGTGCAGCCGCATGTGAATTGCCCTCGATGGAGACTGCGGCCAGTTTAAATAGATTCAAGGGTTCGAGCGCACTGACGTTGCGCATGAGTCCGCCCTTTCTGCATACGACCTCTACCAAATAGCACAAGTAGCGGGTGAGGAGTCCACACCTTACTACACATGCCGTGCCTTTCCATTTGCAGAACCACAAATTTAGGATGGCTTGGAGATTATGTCAGCTCTATGTCCCCGTATTAGGTGTCCAGCAATGCGGAAGGCGATTAGAAGTAGTTCTCTTCGCCATGGATGTTTGATGCATTCTGATCTGTGCCGCGCGTCAGGTGTCAAGTTTCTAGTCTCGCATTAGGATGCCAATCAGGGTTATTTACCACCCCTGCGTAAGCGTTCAAGCGTGTTTGTTTATAAATACGAAACGGTCCATAAGCCTGCAGGTAGAAATGTCAAACAGCGAGTTGCTTTATAAACTGCAGAAGCAAGAGCACGCGCACTGTGCGCAAGCATACACAGAGCGTGCTAGTCTCCCTAGAGACTGTGATAACAGTTATGTCTTTCAGTAGACATGTTTTCAGTGTAATTCTAATTCACTTCACTACTGACAGTTCCAATATGTTGTTAAGGATAAAAAGCACTTTTCAAACACGATTGAACTTCATAAAGACATCTTTCTGACAACTTAATCCTGGGCGTTTCCCCCTATACAGCAGGGCTATTAAAGTTTCCAAGACTGCAATAAACATGTTCTGGAATGACCAGCAAACCATTTAAAATTTAACTTTAGTGTGTTGAACAATTCCATTAATCTTCTGATTTGGTAAAAATGCTACAGGCAATTAGCTCATGTTTTAGTTCTTGTTTACTGACAGATTTATTGGTCTAATTAAAACTATTTTACATCCTCTTAAAAGTATTTGCAAAGAGCATTTTTAACCCATTAGGTAGCTACAGCCAACATTTTTTAATCTTTGAAACTGAACAAATAGAGTTGTTTATGAACCTCAGAATACTTACTTGCTATCTCTCCTCGACCTTTTCTATTCCCATCCAGTGGCATGGACATTCCTGAGTGACCCTTGCTCTGGAATCAAGTCTCTGTGTGTCACTGCTCGAGTGGACTCTGTTGTCTACATCACATTGCCTCTTTTTGCTCAGCATAGATACAGTGTATTCCGTACACTCCGGTGAGTTCACCTGCAGTGGTGCTTTGATCATCACGAAACTGCCCCCATGGATCTCCCCTGACTTGCCCTTGCACCCCTGGACAATCCTCTGATCTGTCGACGCTGATTCACAACTCACTTGAAGGCTTTCGAGCGCTGTACGCCATCCAGGAGGGGCTGGGGAGGAGTGCAGTCAATCTTTCCGTACCGATTGTAAGGCGAAGTATGCTGTTGGCACTGTACGCGATGATCAACCAAATCCCACCTTTGACACTCTAAATCCCTAATGACATGGTCGGGCTTGCTTGGGCTCTGTGAACAGATAATGAGCAGCATATTTTGGAAGAATAGTGACAGCCCTCTAATGGAGGACGATGTGAAACTGCAAGAGGCTCAGAAGAGTGGCTGCTGAAAAGCATAGGGTTTCGCAACAATGCCACAGTCTGACCTGTGAAAGGCGGTGTTATGGGAGCTCACGCCGGCTTTTGTTTGTTTGCTTTGTCAAATGGTATTATGGAGGTCTCTGGTTCTAAAGTAATATCGCTGTTGTGATCACGGACCTCGCTGACACAACAGCTGATCTCCAAAAAATCCCTCTGCATCTCTGTGAGGCAACATTCCCACCATCCCACCACCAGCTCTGCACTCACCAGACACCATAGGCACAGAGCTCGGCATTCACAAACCGTCAATCACCTGGATTCCGTTGTGTTATTTTCTTCCTCCAACCTCTTGCACGTATCGCATTTCATGCAAAGGTCAGAGGCTGGTTTGTGAACGCTTATGATGATCTGATGCAGTCGTCTTGACCCACATCTGCACTGGAGATCTGGACCCTCTGAGGTCTGTGGTGCTGACGGCCCCTCTGTCCCAGTCCACTGCCCTCCACGTTGGCCAACGCATGCTTGGAAAACCCACACTGACACATGCTCAGATGACCTGCCTCTGAAAGGCCTCCAGCAGTAGCACCCTTAAGGAAAAAGTAAAGAAAGGAAGACAAACAACTTTCACAGTTCCTCAATATCCAAATTAAATAATATGTACTGTACATGGGATACAGTGTATGCCAGCAATGCTGGTTTTAATTTTGAGCTATACAGATGTTGTTTTCTTGTTGGCTCTTTGGCGTGCGGGGATTGCTGGCTGCTCTTGTCTGTGTAGGTTATAGCTCAGCCTGCTTGGAGTCTCTGGGGTGTTTTTGCACCCTGCAGTGCGGAATTGAGTAGTGAGTGGACTTGTTTTCCCTCTCCAGAAATGCCGCCCATTTATTCAGCCCAGCACAAAAGACTGACTGGAGACGGGCCAGCGACATCGCAGGTGTTTTCATGCTGCTGCCACGTTTGCTCAACGCGGATTTCATGTCGGGAGCTTCACACCACTTTATGTAACCCCACTGGCAGAGAGAGGGCGGAGAGAACATGGCCTACTGGCCTACACTTGAATTTCCCCTTCGGGATTAATAAAGTATCTATCTATCTACCTATCTATCTATCTATCTATCTATCTATCTATCTATCTACATCTATCTATATATATATATATATATATATATATCTCTATCTATCTATCTATCTATCTATCTATCTATCTATCTATCTATCTATCTATCTGTCTACACGCTTGCCACGGTCATTCATTCAAAAAGTGAGTTACCTCAAACATGGGAGTGCACCTTTGTGAGGAAGTGTGGCGTTTGGCGGTGGCAGTGCAAACGGACTTCAGGTCCTCGTTCGTTCCACACAGTGAGGTCCAAGCTTGCGGTCCCTTCAACTGAAATATGTAATCCTAGTTATATATATATATATATATATATGTACTGCTGTCATAATTGGCAGTAGGCCCAGGTTAACTGATTTATTTCTTGCAATGATGAATCTCAAACTGTCTTCCCTGTTCTATTTTCTTCGTGCCCATGTGTAATTCGGACAGACTGTTTCTTGCTTCCCATTTGACCGGCAGCCAGTGTTTTCTTGGCCTCATGACAAGCCAGCCTCCCCATCCCCCAAATACATCGATCTACTTTAAATAAATATTTTCCCTGAAAATAGTAGAGAGGAGTTGCCTTGCAGAACACTATGTTACAGGAGCATTCCTCTCCTCGTCATCAATGTATTGACGTTCATATAGAATCTGGCTGCTGCTGCTACTACTACAAAGGTGGTGGTGGGGTAACGTGTGTAAAAAAAGAACCAAAGGTGGATTGAAAGTGTTGACATTGAAAGCATGTATGTTTGGGAGGGGCAGGGAATGTGAAAGCGGTAGGCGGGGCCCGCGTCGAAGCTCTTCTGGGTGTCTGACTCACCCCTTGAGCAGCGAGGTGTCATTGAGCCAGTGGGATGTAGTTATCAGGGGCGCGGGGGCCTGAGACGTGTTTACCAAGCTCTCAGTGAGCAGGTGAACGCCGCAGGCCTTGGCAGGAGTGAGTCGCGCACACAAGGCTACGCTGACTTTACCAGGGGCTAGTCAATAACGCGTCACTTTATGTCTTGGCATGGTGAGAGGATATACCTTGCACCACATGAATGCACGGTAACAATTGCAAAGGGATTGATTAAAGTTAAGAATAACAAAATGACAGCTGTGATGTTTTCCTCTGACTGGCTCCTTACTGCAGGATTCACCTGTTCAGAGTTCAGAAGTTATTTATTCCCCACACCATCAGCATTGGGTTTGCATGAGATACACAGTGCATACCCATATACAGTACATTCATCTGCAATGGGGTTTGACCAAGCATCCAGAGCAGAAAAGACTTGTGTCTTACAACTCTGTGTTGTAATTTAAGCAATATTTCTGGCCCATCTTTTTATTGATTTCTTCTTGCATCAGATGGAGCAGTTGTTGCTTCATAAATGTAATCAATCTTAATTTCTCAGTGAATGGGCAACTCCATATGATGAAAGCACATAATATTTTTTCAGACATACAGGACTTTGCATACATGTGGTTTCATTCAGTGTGTTTATGTGTTGAGCACACAGACGTGCCTTCTCAAGTCCGAGTGCTTAAGCAGGGAGTGGATTCTAAATTGTTGTTGTTCACAGAGAGACAGTGGCTGAACCTCTATCCTGCATTTCTTTCTTCATAATTATGACTTTGGAGGGGTTTGGTCACAGTGGTTTCTGGGTAGATATGTAAGGTTCACGCTGAAGGGCAGCATTTTACTGGGATTATCAGGCCACTGCTTGGAATTCACACATAATACATACATGACTCTTTCCCGACCAGCAAGGAGTCTTCGGGTGAAGGGCCATTGGGGTATGTCTGTCTATGCTGGAGGTCTTGGTATCAGATGTCGTTCAGACATGCAGTGTTGTTTAAACTCTGCTGAAAATGGCTGCCACACAAGCGATAGCATCTACACATTTGAAAGGTTCCTGTGCCTAAGCATTAAAGCTGTTGGCTTTAATGCATGCATGCATGTGATGCAGAGAGCATATGGCCATGAGCATGACGTAAACACGGCCTATTTGGATGTATGGAATGAATAAGAAAACAAGCAAGTCAACTGTTTTAGCATATTATTGAACCAAAAGGCGAATAATCTGAAGGAGAGAGAACCAGCCATCGAATTGTTAATTCTAAAGTTAAACACTGATGGGAATTTGAATTTGTTCTGTTGAAATAGCTGTATACTAGAATAAAATAAAATGCCAGTATTTAGTAAGGTGTCTTGTGTAATCCCGCTGGATTTTCTTGAAAAAATTGATTTTTTTTGTTGCATATTTTGCTAGTATAGAGTCTAAGGAACAAGATTTTTTCACGATCCATTTTCACACTTAGATGACATCATCATTTATATAATGCATAATTAAGACTGGGACTACTATCACTTGGGGGTCAAATGTGAGAAAACACTGGTAAAGAGGGTATTTTGCCTAATTTTTGGGTGCTGATTCTGAATATCATATTTACTTAGCTGATTTTTTTGTTTTAAACCTGCTAATAAGCATTTGCGGCCTAAAACTGGCCTCCATAGGCAACATAGAACGGGTGAATAGGGTAAAAAATGTAACTCCTTGATATTCTTATGAAACTTTACTAGTTGATTATTTATGTTGAGACAATATTTTTTTGCATTACATTTTCTCTGAAAATATATGTTTATGGATGTAATTTAACAATATCTCATTAAATTATGCACTAATTTGCATACATTTAAATTACAAAAGACATCTAAATATTGGATAGTTAACATTGAATGTAGTCAGGTTCAGGTTTGCCTTCAGAACTTTTTCTGGATTCAGAGCCTTAAAAGAACGGCTTGTTCAAGCGCCAGTCCTAGGTTATGTCGATTTCAGTCGTCCCTTTATCTTAGAGATGGATGGAAGCCATGCAGGATTGGGGGCAGTTCTGTGACAGGAGAAGGATGGGTTACGGCGACCAATACCCTTTGCTAGCCGGGGCTTGCGACTAAGTGAGATGAACATGTAAAATTATAGTGCCATGAAACTCAAACTCCTTGCAGTCAAGTGGGCAATCACGGAAAAAAATGCAAGTATCTCCTGGGCAACAAGTTCACCATGTACACTGACAACAATCCCCTCCAATACCTGCAGTCAGCGAAACTAGGCGCTCTGGAACAGTGCTGGGTTTCTCAGCTTGCCCTCTTTATTACAACATCAAATATCGTCCTGGGACAGCTAATCGCAATGCCGATGCCCTTTCTAGGCTTCCCACAAGTACCACTAACACTTTGCGATCTGTGTCACACGGCCTGGACGTCCCCCTGCCGATTGCCATAGCCAACATGTAAGCCTCGAGTGCACCTATCCAAGACTCTTGTATGGTGGACACCATCCCTGGTCGAACCAAAAGAGACCTGAAAGTCCTGCAAGGGACTGATCCCTGTATTTCCAGATACCTGTGGTTTTGGCAACAGGGACGACCATCTACCCGTTAAGACAAGTAGAGTGAACCAAGGAAAGTCCAGTAGCTGATAAAGCAGTGGTCCCAGATACAGGAAGTGGATGGGTCCTTGTACCGAGCAATCCAGGCTCCTCTTTCCAGGGATCCAGTGCTGCAGCTTTTACTGCCCAAGGTGTTGCGAGTTGAAGTGCTCACTAGCCTACACAACAACCATGGCCATCTGGGGGTGGACAGGACCACAGATTTGATATGCCAGAGGTGCTACTGGCCCCAGATGTGGCATGAGGTGCAAAAGGGGTGTTCTGAGTGTGAGCACTGTGTGGTTGCTAAAGCAAGACAACCTAAGCCAGAACCTTCTTGGGAAATCTGTTAGCCACTAAGCCTTTGTAGATAATCTCCATTGACTTTACTCTCTTGGATTGGGCTAGCACAGGACAAGAAAATGTTCTGGTAGTCACAAATGTTTTCTCAAAGTTGACCCAGGCCTTTCCCACCCCTGATCAGAGAGCTTCCACCATAGCTAAGATTCTAACAGAGAGATAGTTCTATGTATGGCGTGCCAAGGAGAATCCACTCTGATCAGGGGCGCAGCTTTGAGGGGGAGCTGTTGAAGCACCTGTGTGACATCTACAGCATAACAAAGAGTAGAACCACCACTTATCATCCAGAGGGGAATGGTCAATGTGAACATCTCAACAGGACACTTCATGACTTGCTCAGGACCTTACCCCCTGAAAAGAAGCGTACATAATAATAATAATAATAATAATAATAATAATAATAATAATAATAATAACAATACATTTTATTTAGAGCGCCTTTCATGTCACCCAAGGTCACTTCACAAATAAACAAAAACAAAAAGGTTGTTAAAATTATAGTCATCTCAAAAAATAAAATAAAAAATAAAAGTAAAAATCAGTCAGTCAGTCCATAAGCCATCTTGAAGATATATGTTTTAAGTCTGTTTTTAAAGTCAGTAATTGAGTCACAGTGTCTGATGTAGTCTTGCAGTGAATTCCACAGCTTGGGGGCGATGTAGCTGAAAGCCCTCTCTCCCTGGGTGCTGAGGTTCACATTAGGGACATGCAGTAGGCCTGCTGAGGAGGATCTCAGTGAGCGGGCAGGAAAATGGCCCCAGTTGCTCCCTCAGCTCCTGTTCGCCTATAATACCACCATGTACCAGTCCACACAGCACTCCCCATACGAGCTGATGTTCGGTCAGAAGACCCAGTTACCAGTCGACCACCTACTTGGAAATACTGGAGGTGACCACAGGGTCAGTCCACCGACTGATTGGGTGGTGCAACTTCAAGAGTACCTGACTTCTGTCTATGCTAGTCCTAGGAGACACTTAGAAGAGGCAGCGGCATATCGTAGGCATGGTGGTCCTGAGACCGTACCCATAGAACCACCTGGCACTCTAGTCTTTTTCTAGTGGGCGGTGGTAGTATAGTGGTTAAGGAACTGGGCTAGCGTGCAGTAGCCTGAAAGTTGTCGGTTCAATTCCTGGCTTCCACTGTTATGCCCTTGAGCAAGGCACTTAACCCCAAGTTGCTCCGGGGACAATGTGATCCCTTGTAATAATATTAATAGCTGACATACAGTATGTACGTGACTTTGGTCAAGAAGTGTCTGCTAAATGTAATGTACATGTAAACTCTTTTGCAAGAACCATTTTCACGGGTCGCCACAAAATCCAGGATACATGGGTGTCCACCAAGTATGAAATTGTGGAGTGTCTGGATGGAATTGGCACACACTATAAGATCAGGCAGTATGGGGAGGAGGGCCCCCTTAAGACCATGCATCGCTCCGAGCTTAAACCTGTTCCCACCAGTCAAGATATATCCAGCCCACCAGCACTGGCTGCTCCAGCCTCATGGGGGTGTCTCCAGGCCCTGTAACCCTGCAGTTGGAGACCCGCTTGAGGGTAGCCATAGTCCACACCAGGACTAGTGCTTAGCATCACAGTGACCAAGATGGTGTTAACTTTAGCCTTGACCAACTGTCCCAGGCTCATTTGGAGGGCGTGCTGTGATTAAAGAATGGTTTAGTGTCTGACCAATGTTTTCCCTTGAGTTATTTGTTTTTTGTATTAGTTCAGGCTGTGAAAGGGCCATCCGTGGTTTGTCTGTCTGTTTGTTTGTAACTTATATCCATGGTTTGTCTGTTTGTTTGTAAATTTTTATATTTTTTTGTTTGTTCATTTTGCCTACTGCTACTTTAACTACTCATGCCTATGACACCTAGTGGTGTACTGCATTGCCTGTACTATTATAGATTATTTCCAAGACAAACTGATAAATTTTATAGCTACAAAATATGACCGCCACATCCGCCATAAAATAAATCACACTTCAATTTGTCTCCATATTTTACCCATCCCCAGAAACTTTGGTGTGCTTGTTTGGCATGCCTGAGTGTGTGTGGCAGCGGCTGCACAGAAAGTAAATTCTACTGGTGCTGAAAAGGTGAATAGATTGTAGAATAGCCAAAGAAGATGTAGAATTGTTATAAAACCTTTTAAAATCTCTAAACAATCACAAGTAGGGCAGTTCATCACAGTTCATCCATTGCAACTGATTGATGAAAGGTCACTTACACCTGTAGGCTACATTGTATTTGGGAAAAGCAAAAGGTATCAGCATAATGTTATTTATTTATTTATTTTTATGTATTTATAAACAAAAATATCTCTGTCAGTTCCATGCCGCTTTCAGCTATCAAAAAACAAAGGTCATTTTGGATGGATGGATTTTTGTGAATGTTTCTTCTTCTACATAAGATTTTAGTCATCTTTAGTTCATGTAATACTTTATTGTCAATGCACAAATTAAGTAACAGTAGTCTGAAACGCGGTTGTTAATGCACAAATTAAGTAACAGTAGCCTAGTCTGAAAACGAAATGCTGTTTTACATCTAACCAGTGGTGCAAATAACTGACATGTCCAAATGGGCCTTTATGAAATGCGCCTAGACTGTTCATACACATTTTAAAGGGCCAAAGTTGAAGAGCTTTTGTCCGTTATTGTTAGTACAAATATAGGCTGATTCATGTTCCCTTGCATTGTTTAACTGAGGTCCATGGCTAGTCTGGCTTTCATCAGACCAAGCTCAATCTTTTAAGAAATCAAAAAATAAATAGCGGGAGATCAGGCTGGGTTCACCCAGCCTAGTCCATAGGCACCCGGTATTGTTTAATTTTTCCATTGAGATATACACGCCTGGCTATTCTAAATGCAAAAATGCATCAGGGAGTTATGACAAACGGTAACTAACAAACTAGATCCTAATAGAAAGTTGTTAGCTTCCCCTACAGGTAGGATTAAGGGTAGGCCTATATTTACAAATATAAATTGTCAATAGGCTATGCTGGCTACACAAATAAAATCTTGAAACCAATGGCTTACTTACAGTATCAAGCTGACTTAAACTGTCATATCGTGGCTAAAAGTTGTAATAACATTCACGAGCTCCATGAGTCAAGGAAAGCCAATGAAGTAGCCACTTCTAAATGGGACCCACTACACAGTAGCTTAAGGTGTTTTGCTAAAGCAGCCATAATGAAATGAAGGTGTCATTGTTTGGATACTTCACACACACGCGCTTTTAATTTCACAGACTACAACTACAAGTTTTAATCAAAGCACATCGATTCCTCACACCCTGCACGCACTTAAAAAACAAAATAAACAGGCGCCTCAGTCTCACGATGTATAGGCAAAACTGTATCAGACCGGTGTAACGCTGGTAAATCTTCCATTGCACAGAATGATTTTGTAGCACGTGCAATAATGACAGTCGAAGATACAAACAGTGCTGCTATACATTTGCTTGGTATAACCGCATTTATAGTTTTCTACAAATGCAATAAATCAAATGCCTCCATCACTCAACCAACGCTAACGGTAACATTACCTAGGTCCTTATTGATATTACAAGATTAACGCATCTGCAGTAAAACCAAGCATGTCCGATAAACATCCTCAGATTTATTTCGCCAAGAAGAAATGGGAATTACATCATGTGAACATCGCCCCATCCTTATTAGATGTTCGGCAGAAATTACAGTCCTTGTATGAAGGCCCATTGTTTTTCCAACCCACTTTAACTTCCAACAAAATTACGCCTCACTGCAACGATGCGCCATCTAGTGGACAAACGAACGCCAATACTGAAAATGCAGCCATGATGATGATGAAATATTTATTTTGGCTTTTTTTAATCCTACTGATTTTCATTTTTTTACCGGGGCAAATCACAAATGAGTGATTATGAGCCAGGTTGATGTGGGCCCTTGAGACCAACATACCATAAAAGATTCACAGAGAACTGTGTTCGCCCTACCCTCCTTTCGGGGTCCAGTCCAGCTGGGGCTGCAGATGAAAAACGAAAATGACGGTTCCATGCTATCCATGGGGGTACATGTCACCAAGTTTTGTGTACCCCGGTCTTTCAGTGTCCCGAATCTTTGTTGGTGTAATGCTACTAAATGTACATAAAATTATTTTATTGTAAGGCCCCCCATGAACGAAAGTACACAAAACTTTGGCATGCATTCAGAGGGTGTCATAATGATCCTACTCTTTTAATTTCGTGCAGTTTTGACCTTGTCAGCCAGAGATATTGAGATGAAAACACCTAATTTTTTGCTTTTTAATTTTAACTAGGGTGGCGCTATACATGAAATAAGTGGTAATGGATGGGCTGACATGCCCCCCCTTAAGACCAAACATACAAAAAAAAGGTGGACCCTAGGGCCCGGTTCTCGAGATATTCACAGAAAACTGTCTCCGGCCACCTTGGCCAGTTGGTGTAAATTAATTTATTGTGTGGCCCCCATGAACGGAATTCCAAAAAACTTGGCGTGCATACATTGTCATAATGATCCTACACTTCCAATTTGTGCAGTTTTGACTACGTTAGGTCACCCTTCAATTACACCACACCTCATTTTTTACTTTTTTTGTTTTAACTAGTGGCGCTCATGAGTGGTTATGGAATGGGCTGACATGGCCCCCTTGAGATCAACATACAAAAAAAAATGGTCCTCCTAAACCCTACGGTTTTCGAGATATTCATAATCCTCCTTTCGGGGTCCAATTCAGCGGGGCTACAGATCAAAAAACGAAAACGATGGTTCCATGCTATCCATGCATTCCACTGTACTAGTGTCCCGGGATAGATTATTTCAAACCTATATGACAAATTTAATCTTGACATGGCATGTCAAGACAATAGAATGACATGGCATGTCAAGGAAAGCATCAAGAAAAGCAAAGATTAAGAAATCGTTTTTGACATAGGCAACCAGGGTGGAGGTGTTTTTACACTTTTCAGACACTCAAAGTTTGAAAACTTTAGACATTGTTTAAGAAACAACAACCTTTCTACATTATCTGCGGGTTTTGTGTGCAAAAAGTGGAATTAATTGTCAAAAAATTAGAAGAAAATGTGAAAATCACTTTTCGGACTAGATATAATTTGCTTATTTTAAAACATACAGCGTACTGTACTGTACTAATTGATGAAAGTCATATTAGTTCACCTTCAGCAATTACCAATGAGATGTGTATGCTATGGTAAATGAAGTTCTGAGACTTTAACTGTCATTGTAGGCCCACAGCCAACATCCAAACACTCCATCCCTCTCTCTCTCTCTCTCTGGATTAAGTGCTTGTGCTGCTCTGCTTGCGTTATCTGCGGTCTTTTTAAACAGGCTGTGTTGTGACAAAGTGCCCATGCCTTCATGGCCACTGCAGGGTTATTATTAGAAGACCAGAGACCAGACTGAATCCAGGACTGTGCATTGTGTCTGTGCAGAGGTCAGTCAGCACTGCTGACCACGTTCTCCGTTTTGCTGTGGTGAAAAAAAAAAAAACTTTGAGCAGGTGACCGAGAAAGGTGTGGTTGATGTGGTTTGGATAAGGATTGATAAGGATGAGTTGTCACTGCGGGACAGAGATACTGCTTTTACTTTTTTAGACTTTTACCCTTCCCGTGTAATGACGTCTACAGCTGGCCCTGATCACAGCTTTTCTTAATGAGTCCAAAAGCCAAGGTAGACCCATCATGTTTCACACCCTCTAACAGGACATCTCTCGTAGTTTACATTACATACTGTTTTGGGGGCAGCCGTGGCCTACTGGTTAGTGCTTCGGACTTGTGACCGGAGGGTTGCCGGTTCGAACCCCGACCAGTAGGCACGGCTGAAGTGCCCTTGAGCAAGGCACCCAAACCCTCACTGCTCCCCGAGCGCCGCTGTTGTTGCAGGCAGCTCACTGCGCCGGGATTAGTGTGTGCTTCACCTCACTGTGTGTACACTGTGTACTGAGTATGTTTTACTAATTCACGGATTGGGATAAATGCAGAGACCAAATTTCCCTCACGGGATCAAAAGAGTATATATACTTATACTTATACATACATTACATTCAGATACATTATGCCAACAGAATTTGATGAACTCATGTTTGATAAAATTGGTATGTTTGAACAATCTTGGCATTTGGTTTTGGCATTTTATGCTGGTTGCAGTTATGCTGTTTTTAATGTACAGTCATCACAGTTACTGTTTTGTAAATTCCACTGTTATTGCACTCGCACTAAAAGCACTTGAATTATTGATCTGAGCAAAGAGACGGCATGGCTGTCTGCCTCTCCTCCCCACCCTCACCCAACCCCAACCCCATGTCACGCGACAAGTGCAATCCTAGTGGTTCCACAGCAACAAGTGTGCGGACCTGCGCTATGCACAGGCTGCTAATTGCCGGAGCAACAGGCTGTGCTGGCCCAACTCCAGGGAAGCTAAATGCTCACAGGAGTCGCGCTGTCCAGCCGGCTGCATAACCAAACTAGGAGCGATGCGAGGAATCTGAGGGGCCGACCGGTCCCCCTCCCGCCACCGCCATCCCCAGAGTGCTTTTGATTCTCCGCCGCCCGGGGCCCGCGGGGAGATGGCCGCAGCCACGGACAGATGAGCGGAGCCTGGACCCGCCTGTGTGCCGACGCTGTAAGCCTCTCGGCCCCCCCCAGCCCACGACTCGCCCGCTTGGAGGCTTTCACTCTGCGGTCAGAGCAAGCTGAGTGGCCTGGCCTCTCTAAACTCCTGCATTGTCCAGACAAAGGGCCTCTGCTATGCTAGGCCTGCAGCATGCCATTGTGTTGATGGTGTGTGCAGTACCTGTGTGCCCAGTGCGACAGAGTGCCCTTCAATGCCAGTCAGCTGTCATGACCCCATCTCTTAGGGAGAAGCCCAGTGTGAGGACTGTAGGTTCCATTTTCACTTTGATGAGGTGGGGCAGACACTCTAGAGTAGCCTATACCATACCAAGCATCTCAACTGCAGAGATATTTTAGTTATTCATGTATTCAGGGCTAACTCACTCCCTCCCTGGTCTTCTAGAGGAAATGATACTTGTACATCTGAATCTGAAGAAGTAGAACATAAACGACTCAAGGGATACTGGGTGTATTAATGGCGAGCCTTCGACTCCGCCAAGTCCTTTCGGCCACTATAATTCAATACGGTGAGCTGATGTGCTTCTCCAAGTCGTGATTGTGGTCTCTGGCGCTGCTGGTTTGCTTTGGTTCAATATCAATTTACAGCGCTCGGCAGAGCTATTTTGATGCTAACCCCTAGCCTTTGGGTCCGCCTGCTGCCTGCGCCTGCTAAAAGTGTGGGTCGCGAGCCGGGTCTTGACTTTCACAACGCGTACGCGTTACACGTAACAAGGTCGTCTTAATTGGAGAAGGAAGTGCCGCGGATGTTTGGTGGCCAGAGGATGCAGAGACGCAGCGCGAGATCTGAGCGTGGGGATCCTGTTTCTTGGCTCCATTTCCTCCGAGGTCCTGTTCTAATCCAGCACCTCCATACCCAGGGACTAGGGCGGGCGGCCGATGGGGCGGGGGTGGGGGGGGGTTGCTGTCTTAAGGGGGGGGCTCTGGTGTTTGTCGAGGGGGCTGGGTGGGTGCCCCCCCCCACACACACACACACACACAACGTGTCCATCCGGCCCCAGCCAGTGGCTCGCAAGGGGAGTTGGCAGCGTCCGCTATGCCCCTACCACCGAGAGGGATCAAAGCGGGCAGGGCAGCTAAGCCACTCACAGATCCATGTGACACAGGATCCAGAGGATATAATGTCTCTCTCGCTCCGCGCTCCGGCCTCAGCAGCTGGACGCCTGCGCTAGGCAGGACGGCGTGTGTGGGCCTTCGCTGGGTAGTTTCGCAAGCGACTCCGGCTAAGGGGTGTAAGAGTCTTGATCAACGGACTATGACTAAGTCTACCGGGTTTAAAGAAGAGAAGGGTCCTGTAAGATCCAGTAAGACAACGCTTGGCTGTCTGTCATGAGATACGCCATGTCTGGTGCCCTGGTGCAAAGCTTTCTCCTTTAAGGCTCCAGGTTTGGGGTTTGATGCAGGGCAGGTGCCAAGTCTCTGATCAGCTGTCATACAAAGCACCGTGTAACTTCCAGACAGGTTACCAACATCTATTTTTAAGAATTCTCTATCACTTTTTTTTTAAAAGTGTGCATCAGATGGAAGAAAGGGAAGGGTGAGAATCCACAGAGGACAGACTTGAATGTGCAGAGGTCATTCTGTGAGAACGTTCCAGAAGCACTGAGGCATAGCCCTGGAGACAGAGATAAATGATTAGTTTACTTATTCACACACACGAGGGACACACAGTAGTTATCTTCTCATGCCTTTCAGGTATTGTCACAGCTGGATATATTTTACTATCTATGTGATTGGGGCAAGAAAGAACACAGTGTTTTCAAATATTTATGTGAGCAGTGTAATTTGACTGAATCTTGTAGGCAAATATTATTTGAGACTTTGAAAGTGTGTAATTTAAATAATTATAGGTGAGAAATGAATGCCATTTAAACATAGCTTAATATTGTTGGGAAAAGGGAAGGAAAATCAAATCAAATCTGTACACATTGCCTCTGTCTTTTGTCACGCATGGAGAATCAGACTTTTATTGGAAGCATTAGACAGTCTCTCTTCCTGTTCTTACTCTTTTTTAGTTAGAGTATCAAGGTGTCAGTATGCATGGCGACACCTCATAGTGCACAGTATTAACATCTGCTACAGTTTTACCTTATGATGTCGTCTAAAGGGTTTTTAGCTTACCTAATGCATTACAGTAAATGGATTCTGTCTCATCAAAGTGTTCTTTGAAGTAGACACCATGAGCAGACATCACAGCCCTTTTGCTTCAGAGAGATTAACAGTGGCGAAGTTACCTTGACACCCCACTTCCTGCCTTGGTGTCCTCTGCATGGCGAGTGCCATTGTCATCCCTGAACTGTGTTTAGTTGTGTAAACAATAAGGGCTGATATTGTTTTGCGGAGATAAACACCGGCATCCACAATGCTGTTCGGGATTAGCCTCAAACACCCTCCACAATCTGCCAGCCTTCAGCAGAGCTTGTTGTTGTGTAAACGATAATGTTAATTAAACTCTCAAGGTCACCGGAATGTAATAAAGTAACAACAGCGGGTTGGCAGTCAATAAACAAGTCATGATTTAGTCAGCGCAATTTGTCAGGCATGTTCCAAAGGAAAGGAATCAGGCTTGGCTATCTGCCAGGCTTACGCTACCTGTAACATCATGGCTCTGTCAGAGCAAACCACTCAGCTCGAAAAGTCTATTGTCTCTAGAGTGATACAAATGGAGGCTTAATCCTCTTAAACAGAATGGCATTGGGACAATATTTAGATTTACGATGCAGCTATAACACGCTGAATCAGATGTCACTTAAAGAGATACAGTACAGCAGCCTGCCGATTCAGACAGAACGAAGCTTCATGGTTGGTTAAGTCTAGTAATCACGTAAATGAGGTGTGCATTCTGTTCTATGTTTCACTACTTCATACATGATTGAGTGTTGCTGTCAGACCATCAGTGATCAGGAATGGATGGAATTGTTTAATGAGACTGATGCTAGCAGTCATCTGTACATGAAATACATTTATGGATGTCACAATGACACGCTGTTTGTCTACCTCTCAGCCCCAGCTGACTAGGAGGTCAGGCCGCCGGGGATTATGGGAGAGGTCAGATGTCAGGGACACAGCAACCGTAGTGATATTAGGTTGTGTCTTAACCTACATTGCCTTGGGGTGTAGGATTCTATGGCGTGTTATGCTTTACACCACAAGCATGTTTGAGAGCTGACCTTATCCAGCCCTGGGTGAAGGATGTCTTTGTGAAGAGAATAAAAATAAGGATTGAGCTGTACTGTGCTATAAACTGCCCTACAGGAACTAGGCTTTGTTTTGTTTTGGGGGGTTTGTGTGACATATCTGTTCAAATTTGAACCCACACACCGTATACACAAGTCACAAATATGTCAGATTTGGACATATTTGTGTAGTGAGACTATTACAGATCATTCAAAATGCAGTGGCACATCTGGTCTTTCATCAGTCAAAGAAGGCACATGCAACTCCTCTGTTAGTTACTCTTATATCATCCAGAAGAGGTCACAGTCAAGACTCATTTCTCTGTGATTGCTTATTGGTGGAATGATTTATCTAGTGAGAGTTTTGGGATCTTTTAAAAAAAAAAAAAAAATCTTAAGACTCATCTTTTCACCTTGTATCTAACTATTCAATTCTCCTTACAGACTCACTCAGTGTATGTTTATTGATATTAGTCTGTTAAATTCTATTTAGTCTATTGCTATTTTTATTACTATTCAAATGTTTTTTTATTTAGGCAATAAGACTGTCCTTAAACGTTTAATGTTTAGTGTTAATCTAATGTTTACTGATGCCACTTTGGACAAAAGCGTCTCCTAAGAACTGTAAACATAAACAGGCAGCTCAACTTCTATTCCTGTTTTTATTTGAATGTTGAGGCTGCCTTATCATAACAGAGCTCGGCCTCACGTTGTACACCGAGCACAAGAAGGAGGAGAAGCTGGGTGTCCACCTGTTCCATCGGACCATTATGCGGTCGCGTTGCTATTGACCTCTGGCAGGGGTGTCTGCTGTGGTACGGATCATGTTGCAAACCTTCACTGTCCACCGATCACATCCCTTTTACCCCCCCCCATCTCCCTCTTACCTCCCCACCGTTACCTTCTGCAGTAAACGTGTGCCGGGTGGACAGCTGTCATGTGAGGGCCGTGCATCAACAGCTGAGTAAAGTCCAAAAATACCTCTGATCTCCAGACGACCTGTTGTCCTGGGTCACCCTGATTTGACATTTGTGAAGTGATGGAAGATAAGATCAAGACGAAGTTATGCATGAAGATCTAGTCCCATTGTATGGCCATGTGCTCGGTATCTTCTTGAGGAGATTGCAGAGGCATACACCTTGGAGGAACTTGGTCTTTCTCTGCATTGTTTGGTTTTTATTGTTAAAGGGCCGTAAGTGCTCAGCACTGTGCCTGAATTCAGGTGTGAGCTAGTACATTTTAAGATGTAAAAATAGTAAATAAGCCTACAGTGTATATACTGTCCCCTGATAACTTCAGGCACAGAAATACCAACTTGCTTTAACGCCTGTTGATAATATTAGTATTCATTGTTATTCACTCCATCCACTGTAGTGTCACTGAGTTGTCATTTCTTCTGCAAATAGCCAGCCGGTGGTAGAACATTGTTATGCTGTCAACCTTTTGCTTTATCTGTCATTTCTGGCTTTTTTAGGCAGTGGTGTGTGTGTTTCACTGGAATAAGTGTGGGTCACCCAGACAGGGGGGTCAATTATCTGTTTCTACAAGAAGTGCAACACATCTGAGCATTCCTTTCTCCTCCTCACCCAGACCTCATTACGGCACCTTTCTGTTGGAGGATTGGTGTCACCACTACTGCTGACCAGAGGCAAGGAGTGGCGGCGAAACACAAATGGCTAGAAACTTCCAAGGCCTTTGTTGGCGAGGCAGCTGAAGAATGTGTCATTCATCTCCACACATCAGTGTCCGTAGAGGTCTCCCACAGCAGAGTAGCCCTCTGTCAATACTGAGTGGACGACAGCGAAGCGGAGGAGGATGAAAAAGAAAAAGGAGGCGGACAAAAAAAAAAGAAGAACGTCAAAAGAGAAACGAGATCCTTCTCCTTCTCCCCCCACACAATGGGTCGTTAGCTGAGAGGGGCGAGATCATTACCTGGGGATCGGACTCAGCCAGCAAGAGCAGATGGAACATTGTAAGTGTCGCTGGAGGCGCAACTCACAGAATGGAGAAGCCAGTAAAACCACATGAAGGTGTGGAGAAAGGGCCGGCCTCTGACACATGTCCTGGTCGGGTTAGCCCGGTCTCGATTTGGTCTTTGGTGTGCGATCTGGTTTCAAGACCCTCTGAAGCCCCAAGCCGCTCCTGTACTGTATCAAACTGCATGCGGGCTGGGCGGCACATGATGGAAGACAATAATCACTATAATGCACATGGGCGGACAGGCGGGTGGAGATGGCTCTTTGATACCGCGGTGTCTTTTTTTAACGGTATAAAAGCAGGACTCAAAGATGATCGAATGGCCACACGCCTGCCTCTTTATCTTGTGCTGTTGAGTGGCAAGCGCCAATGGCCCTTGTGTCAGAGAGAGAGAGAGAGAGAGAGAGAGAGAGAGAGAGCTAGAGAGAGGGGGAAAAGGGGAACTTGGCGTTTGAAGTGACATGATTTGTGCTGGAGGTGTCTGGGTTTCAGAAGGCCATGTGGAAGAGGGGAGGGGACAGTGATTCATAGAGATGTTCCCTTTCATCTGGTTTCATAATGGGCTGTGACAGCAGCAGCTACTGAATGACGACTGAAGGTGATAAACTGAATTAATCTCCATGAAAGTGAACTACGATGACATTCTTCTCTGTATAAACAGATTTATCTTAATGATCAAGACACACAATTACAATATATTACAGCAATATATTAATTGGCCTGAAATTTCTGATCACATAAATATCCCTTGGAGGAGGTTTGAAATTACGATTTCATTCAAAAGAAAGAAAATGTTTAGCCAAGAACTTGTCAAGATGTAATCACAATGAATTACTGAATATAATTGCAGTACCATACAGTTTCATGTTATTGCAGTACTATAAAGTTTCATTATGTCTTCATACTTACAGTCTGTGTCAGCATTAATGTTACAATTGGGCGCTCATCCTGTTCACACCTCTAGGGGGAGCAGTGAGCAGGATCTGGACTCGGTGTGGGCATGGCTCCCCGTGTGGCTAACGTGGCCCAGATGTGCTGTCAGATTGAACTAGTCTCAGCGGCCTGGTCCTCCCTGGGCCCCCTGACAGTGTCATCTGATCACAGCAGAGGCCGGGGCCCCGCCAATTATAAGGTAAAACACGGAGACACTACTTTTTAATCTGTTTTTTAGTGTGTGTGCCACACAGTAACTTGACTCGGACACCCCCCACACACACACACACACAAAAACACACACACACACATCAGTTCCCTCCTCGTGTGCACCACCCTGACGAAGGAAATTACAAGCACTAAGGAATGTTGACTCCCTGTCACAAAGTCAGTCCCGAACTAATTCCCAGTGCTGGAGTTTTTCCATCTTTTTGCCATGACTGGCAGAAATAGAAAAAACAATCAATAACGCACTGTTTGGAAGCCACTCCGGAATTCCAGACATCTACGAGGATATCGGGCTAGAGGTCTTCAGGCAGGGAACTCCGTAAGTTTAGCATATTATATCTGCGGATCATTGCTTATCCACTCGTCACTGTCTGAAGAGATTTGTGTTCCACTCGTCACACGGGTGATTGTCATCCCTACTTACTACTGAGATTAAGCATCTCGGTGACGTTTCCTCAGGCTCAAAATAGTTTTCCTTTTGGGTGAGCAACCTGATCTTGGTATTTGTGGAGTCTCTGAGTGGGCTGCTGTGGACTCCTTTGGGTAAGAGAGGCAGGGTGGGGGAGACTGCCATAACTTTGAAAGTCTTTGTCAGTTCACTTTCAGTTCAAGGTAGGTGCTGCCATAGCAGCCATAACCGCTCACTGCAGGTGGGATGGGGGAGCTAGTTAAGTTAGTTAAGACTTACAGTATTCTCCTCTCTCTCTCTCTCTCTCTCTTGCTCTCTCTCTCTCTCACACACACACACACAACCATAAACACGGGGATTATATGAACACCTGAAATGACAACATAAAGCTCTTAAGACTAATAAGATCCCTACCAGTCCATATCTTTGGGTATGCTTTTCTGATGTCTCCACATGATGGCAGTGTAATTCATGCAATGAAAAATGAAGTGATGAAAACATATGATCACTTTTAACAGGTAGGAGTATAACATAAGCTAGCCTATATATAGTTCATCCTTCCCTTAAATACTTACATTGCATAAATTTAACATGCAAACACAAACTTATACACAAGAAAATTAAGAAATAGAATTGTTTGAAAGTACTTTTTACATTTGTTTACATTTGTGTCTGATTTATTAAAAGTATTAATTAATATGGTATATTTGAATTCCTTTTAATATGTTTTTTACAGTAAAATGTGAGCTTGAAAAGTGACTGTCAATCCCTGAGTAGAGAAGAATATCTGATGTGTGTAGGTGTGGGTGTCTTTGGGAGGTAGTGTGTATTGAAAATACCTGACTGTTCTTTTTAAATAGAAATAGTGTCCATGACCCCAAAGTTCATGTGTGTGTCATAGGTCACACACATGAACTAAGGTTAAGCTCAGGATCATTGTTTGGGTACGCTTTACGGAATGTGTTTGAGGCGCCTGGGGCCGTGGACACAAAGGCTCCAGAACTTACATTTGCCATCTCTGAACTGGTTTTTGTAATCTGAGAAAGTCCCTTCCAATCCAGCTGTCAGGAATAACTGAGCTTTATAAACCTGGATCAGATGTGAACTGACTAAAAAGATTCCTGAGGGCTACTCATCCTAGTTCCCCTGCTGTGTTGTGTTGTGATATCCCTATCTCACCACTAGAGGTCTCCCTTTCTCCATACTGCTTTTACACAACAGGTTGACCTGTGTACGAAAAAAAGATACGGTAACCTTTGTTCAGACTGTACTGCATGCATAATTATCACTTTTAGATGTTTTCATAGGGTAACAGGAACTGTGGAAATAGCCTGACAGAGGAAGGAAGAGGGTTGGTGGACCGAACACGTTTCCTTCTTCTTTCGTGGCATGAGACTTTTAAGCCTATTGTGAGTTTTAAAACGCTATGTAATATATTTTAATTTCCTTTTCACTATTTTAGTCTGTGTGTTTATTTTTAATTTTTATATTCCATGTAAAATGATCAGTGTAAAAAAACACTTTGAGTCACCTTTCTACATTAAATATACTTCTTAAATTATTTGCAGCTGCTCTTCCCTTACTCACCTCTCTAACTGTAAGTCCTGATTTATTTTTCCATCTTGCCACAGGCCTTAGTTTTGGCTCATCTCCGGGAAGATGAATGAAAACAAAATGGTGGCTGGTTGTTGTTGTTGGAAGCCTGAGATGCTCTGAATTAAAAGCAGCAGTAAAAATCAGTGAGCCTGTAACTGATTTTGAGGGCCTTGACGGAGGACAGCTTCTCAAAATGGAGGCCCTGAGGTTCTAAGAATCCCGTAAATGTGTATTGATTAGGCAGCAGGGGATCAGATAAGAAATGATGGAGGCTCTGATTGGGAACGGAGCAGAGTGCAACTCAGAGCTTCCACTCTGCTCACAACAGTAACAACAGGCCAGTGTTCAGATGGTCTTCCTGGAAGGAGCATGATGCGCTGTGTGTGTCTGTGTGTGTGTGTGTGTGTGTGCGTGTGTGTATGTTTGATTGTGTGTCTGTGTGTGTGTTTGATTCTGTGTGTGTGTGTGTGTGTTTGATTCTCTCTCTCTCTCTGTGTGTGTGTGTGTGTGTTTGATTGTGTGTCTGTGTGTGTGTGTGTGTGTGTGTGTGTGTGTGTGTTTGATTGTGTGTGTGTGTGTGTGTGTGTGTGTGTGTTTGATTGTGTGTGTGTGTGTGTGTGTGTGTGTGTGTACAGTATGTGTGAGTGTCTCTCTCTGTGTGTGAGTGTTCTTAGAGAAAGCAGGAAATACCGTGAGTGACCCTGGGATTTGTGGAGAATTATAAACCCTGCAGAGACAAGAGAGCCCAACTGCACAATTTCCTTAGAAAACAAACCTCCATGAAGAAAGGCACTGCAGCTGATGTGGCAAACTGAAGTATGGAGACTGATGAGTGATGGATGAGTGGAGACACATATGTAGTTGACCCAATGTAGTTTATCCTTCCCTGAAATCAGTTAATAAATGTTAATTCATTATTATTTTATTGCCATATATGTAATTGCCATATTTACACAATATATTACATTTTCATGTACATAGCACCTTTCGTATAAAGGGGCAAGGGCCATTTAACATTGTGTTTATAAAGTAATATGCATAAAATTAAATCCACTTATTTTGTGCATTTAAGACATCTTGCCAATGTAAAAATATGTGTCACCCATAAAGTGACTAATGAGAATAATAAATGTCTAATGAAGTTCATACATGTTTGTAGTTTATGAAGCCACACTGTTTTTCTGAATGTTTCTGTTTATTCTAAGGAGGTCTATGCACTTGATAATTCTATTCAGCTGGTTGGCTGGTAGATTTTATTTCAGTGGGGTGAGCTGAAGAGAATACACAAGGACCCAGGAATCTGGATGATCTGGAGAGATTGGTAACAAGGAACGGTCTCAAATCTCTTGCTCTGTATTGTCCAACTTCATGGGATGTCATAGGAGAATATTGCAAGCTGTTTTACTGGCAAAAAGAAGGCTCAACAAAGTATTACGTGCAGTGGTGCCAATAACTGTGACACTTGTTCTTATGTTAACAATTATGTATTTCTTTATTAGCCATTTTTGTTCCTCATGATACATTTGCTTCCCTTCAAGGCTGGATTTTTCCTCATTGATTTCATTGTGAGATTATGATATATCACCAAAAGATACATGATATATATCTCCTCATTGTTTTCATTGTGAGATTATGATATATCATCAATAGATGATTTTTATAGGCTACCTGTTTTTATCAGGGGTTCTAATTATTCTGGAAGACACTGTATAGTGTCTGATTAATCTGATCTCATAGGGTCAGGCCTACAGTGTTCAAATCAGCGACAGGTAAAAACACCTAAATTAAGTCATTTTTGTCAGCTGTGTCTCTGAGGTTAAATCACAATTTAATGGAAGTCTTTCATATATATATATATATATATATATATATATATATATATATATATATATATATCATGATAGAATGTTTAATTTATCTTGTTCATCTAAAATGTCCTTGTTACAGGCTTCCCTTGTTTTTCAAATGTAAGCCTATAGTTTAGACTAGTTCTTTTTTTTTTTTAGAAAGGAGGTGTGAACCCTACTTTTTTGATAGATGGAAAATACTAAAGATGGATAAGCTACCATAGTTTGATTAAATAAGTTATTATTTCTCATTATTTGATAGGCCTACATTCGAACATTTCTCGAAAAGTCCTCTTCTCAGTTCCCACGCACACAGAGGCTAAACTCAATTTAGCATTGAACAAGCTCCAACTATAGGGATTAGGCTATCTTCTTAGCCTCGACGTCCTCAGACCTTCAGGTAGCCTAATTCATTTGCGCAGTTTGTTCTGTAGGCTACAACTCTCTGTAGTTGGTCCCATGGGATTTCGGTGGTTAGCCTATGTGAAAGAGGGACGATTTAACAAACCCGTGACAAATCGGCACATCTCCTTGAGTAGTTGCAAATCCGTTTATTTTGCTCCCTCCCTTCAAGAGAGGGAAACAAGAGTCGAGGTGGGACGCGGCGGAGCCAAGACCAGCTAAACTCTCAACTCTCACTTCGCCGTGTTCTTCTCAGTCGCACTTTGACGTACGCCTGACAACACTAAGTCTTTTTCATGTACGGAAATTAAGTGATGGCAGATTTTTCACCGTGTAGAGCATCTGTCATCTTGGTGCTCCTGCAGATATTCGGATATACTTGTTCACTGAGGCGGACTGCAGACAGTGGTTTGGGTACGTGGATCAATTGATATGAATGAAAACTTAAAACATTTAGTATCAACGAGCATCCAATTAGTTACCTAGAAAGTTACTGCAGCTTCTTTTTTAGGAAAACTTTTTTTACTTTGTTGCAACTTTGAGCATCTGACTACCAGCTCCTGTATGTAAAGTGGTAACAGATTCTCATACAGTCGGCTACAAACTACCGGTATTTAACCAGGAGCTTGCCTGAGCTCATTTAGTTCATTCAGCAGTAATTCAATTGAGTGCTCTTTACCTATTTAAACATCTCCTGAGTCCATGCCCTAACAGCTCTGACAGCCAAGGTACTGAGGAGGAGTCGGTGGGGTGCTATGGACCCTTTCAAGAGAGTTCCATTATCAGCATCATAGTTGGCCCCACAAGACTTCCTTTTTAACATTCCATATGTTATCTTAATGCAGAGGAAGTAGATTGGGGCCCAAATAGAATGTTCAAGCATTGTTTTTGTTTACCTTGTTGAAAGGGTCTATACAGTAGGCTACTGGATTTACTGGTGCCCCAGCCAGCCGGCTAGCTCAGTGACAGAGGCAATGCTAGGCTATTACTGACAGTGGGGAGGAGATTGATGGCAGAATAAGTGCAGTGGTCTTGCAGAGGTCCCGACTCTCCCCCTTTACCCAAATAGCCACTCTCTCAGTGCTTAACATTTCTCTCAGATTCCACAGAAGCGGCTCCATCGTCATTGGTTTGCATAGCTTGCCATTTATTGCATGTTTAAAATAAATTGAGGTTTTTTTCAGTCAAGTCTCTGTGGTGTTATGCACTTTGTCCTTATGCTTAAGCGATGTGCCTTTTGTTCATACTGAACGTGTGCATAATGTGCCCATTTGTGTAAAAGTATGTGGTAGGCTAGTTGTTGTCTTTGTGTTAACATTTCTAATGGATGTGTTCAATATGTCAGTGTGTGTGTGTGTGTGCCTGCAGCTGTATTTGTTTATGTGCCTTGTGTGTTTGTTTTCAGAGACTCTCAGTCCTCCTCTGGATGTGGAGCTGGAAACACTGAACTGCACAGCAGTTGCTGTCAGGTGGAGGGTGCCACGGCGACACGTCACCGCTGTCATGGGTTACCGGGTAAGCCCCTCCTCTTTACCCCCACACACACACACACACACACACACACACCAACACCCACCCCCACCCTTTTTTGGTACCCCTCACCCCAACATACCTGACACAGTCTCTCAGGCAACTCCGTGAGGCCCTCGTAGTCTTTGGAGGGACGTGAGAGTTCAGAAAAACAAGTGCCTTTGAGTTGGAGCAGAGAGTCCACACGTGTGTTCTAGAACTAGGAGCAGCACCAAAAATGACTGGCTTCGTCAGACCACAACACTGACCAGCCAACTCGCACGGACAGCTGTGTGGAAACAGACACTGGTGTGCCGTCCTGCTTCACAAAGAGTTGTGCTGTCGCAAACAGTCATGCACAGCTAAACCGTCACAGCAGTAGTTACAGTGGTATTGGTAAACATAAGATCCTTTCCAAGTCCTTCTGGGAGGAACTGAGAGGAAGTTTTTTGTTTTATTTTAACCTGGGATAATTGCCTTTTAACAGCTTTCAGCTGTGAGGAGTCCTTCTGCCAGGAAATAACTTAATTTATGATCCAGATTTTCTCAATTTTTTGGAAAAAAAGGGACCAGTGTAGAATAACCTATGGATATGTGCTACATCTGTGAGACCCTGCAGGCTTCTTATGTCTTGAAGAGAAACCAAGAAACTGTCTGGCTGAATCATTGAGCTGCAAAAAGACACTTCTCTTGTGAATATTCCACTGCCCTCAAGGGCTCAGACAGAGCACCTTTAAGGGTCCATCCATATGGGCAATATGATCTACTTTTTTTTTTTCATCGAAGACAGTTAGGGGTTATAAATAGTTCCAGTGCTGGTCAGAGGAAGTGTGGTGTGCAGAGGCAGAACAGTGCAGCCCCTGCACTAGTCAGACTTTCCAGAGTCCCTTTGTAACACTCACAGCCGCGCAGACGACGGAGTCGTGCCACGAGAGAATGGCCATAAAGTTCTGCGGTAGCCGTGGGCTGTGTTTACGTAACGTGAGAGCTCCTCACTGTGACAGGCCTTGAAGCCAGTCCCAGTCCCAGGGTTTGCGAGATGGATGCCCTAACCACAAATCTGCGCCTGGCATTGCCATGAGGCTCAATAGGAGCGTGTCTCGGAAGGGTTCAGGAATGATACTACTGCTCTGCTATGAGCAGAATGCCTTTCACACACAGCGAATGCTATGAGAGAATGCTATGCACTCAGAGAGCCATTGCTTTGCCCCTCTTTGTTTGAACTTAATCAGATTTTGATCCAAATCAGATGTACTTCCACTGTCTGGTTTTTAAAATGAAGTTAGTCTGGATTCGGGGGGTCCAGATTGAGAATCTGTGGGAAAATGCTTTGGACTGGACCAGCCAAAACCCTGCAGGGATGTCCTGCAACTGTGCTTTCACTGTTTGAGTTTAACTGATGGGAAGCCATTATGTCGAATAAATTGTTGTGGCGTGTTTTTTGGGGGGCAGGGTGCTGGCAGGCCAAATGGATTAACCACAATTGGATTGTTCTCTTGCAGGTGATGCATTTTTTTTTGCAACATTTGAGTAGTCATAGAGTGTTGGTGGTCATTCTGTTTTAAACTTAAGTGTAGAGTTTATATACTGTTTATCTGTTTTAATGTCAACGTTTATCGGTGTGCTTCCCTTTGTAAGCACATTTTCTGAGCGCTCTGTAATAGTTGCAGAGCTGTTTTGTGTTTGCCAATAAATTGTTTATCACAAACAAAACTGACTTTCACAAGCAATCATTCAAAACGTACCCAGAAAACACATGTTTCTGGAATTGGTTATTCACATTGAAAGCAGCTGCATTACTTTCTCAATTTTTTTAATGGGCATTCGCTTAAGATCCTCTCCCTTTTGTCTGTTTTGTTATCCTTGACAATTTGTTCCACAAATCATCCATTGGTGCGGGCATTGTTAAAGTGTGAATGAATTGATTTCTTCTCCATGCTCCAACACTCCAACATAATTAGTTTACCATAAGCGTGCGTTTGTAAGCAGGATTTGGGTCACATTGCTCTGGGATGAGCTCAATGCAGCCGTGCATCCAAGAAGTCTGTCAGACAGTGCGGGGGATTAGCCCGGGCCGTATCTAAACAAGGCTCTGTCGCTGGGCTTTGTTAGATGCCCCCCCCCCCTCCCAGGATGTGCCTCTCTTGACCTGGAGCCTCTGGCTGTCGGGGCCCGTGAATGGCAGAGTCCAGGGCCCTCCTACGCTCCCCTCCGCTCTGCAGAAAACATTACACATCGCACTCTGGATCTGGTTACGTTGGCTGGTTCTGTTGTTTTTTTTATACTGTGTGCAGCCAAGAGAGAGACAGGGAGAGAGAGAAGTAGGTTGGGCTTGTGTTTACATACGTCTGTAATAAAGTGTTCCTCTTGTGGGTTGTGATTGAAGAGAGGTGCGAAAATTCACAAGACCTTCCTGCCAGTGTCTAATGTGGCTCAGAGCATCTCACACAGGCTTTCTCCCGCCTTTGCACTCGGTGACCCGGACCCCATGGGATGTGCTGTCTTTGTTAGCTTTGTTAGCCAACATGCTACAGTAACAGACTCGTCTTTCTCTCGGACGCGTCTCCCTCTCCCGCTGCTGCGGCTGCCGCTGCCGCCTCTGCAGGGTGTGTCTGTCTGGTGTCTGCAACAGCAGGTGAAGATAGGCAGGGCTGTTGACGCCCATCCGCTCTCTCTTTCTTTATCTCTCTCTCTCTCTCTCTCTCTCTCTCTCTCTCTCTCTCTCTCTCTCTCTCTCTCTCTCTCTCTCTGCCGCCCGCCCCCGCTGATGAGAATGAATGGAGCCAGTCCTGGCGGGGGGCCGGTGCACCTAACCGTGCGGGCCCCGACGTTTTGCTGCCAACTTCGTAGACTCGTCTCGTCTCGCCTCTTTTCCCACGTCTCCCTGCGACAGCCCAGGGGCACGCTTGCTCTGTTGGGGTGGCCCAGGGCTTAGAGCATGTCCAATCTCTGTGGGTCGGTCCCTTGTTTGGTTTCAGAGTGGGCTGCGAGTGTTATGTCAATGCAGAGCTAGTGTGATGCAAGGGTGGTTATGAGACCAGACAAAGGGTCTTGGGGAAATAAGCTGCTGCAACAATGGAGCCACAACACTCCCTTTAAGTACAGATAGGGGTCAAATAAGTAGACTGCTTTTATAAAGAATCCAATCAACAGGACCATCTTGCCCAATGAACATAACAATGAATAATATACAGTGTGCGTGTGCGTGTGCGTGTGCGTGTGCGTGTGTGTGTGTGTGTGTGTGTCTGTTGTCTGTGTATCCTTCTTTAGGTGTTCTTAACAGAGGTGAATAACAGTCCAGTAGGAACACCTATTACACGGAATGTCCCTGTCCGCATTGACATGTTGAAAGGGGTGAGCAATTAATTATAAAATGTCTTGGTGTGTTAACTATTGACAACTTTTCCATTAATCGTATTATTATTGCATACTTCATTATTATTTTGGCTATAACGTCTCAAGGTTGTGCCTTGTTTCCACTTTTCAGGTACCATGGGATGGACTTGCTGAATTTGTAAGTTAAATCTAGATAGATAGCTAATAAATGTCCATACAAAATACCATAGATATATATACTGACAGTATATATCTATGACAAAAGACAAGCTTATACTGTATGTACTTTTGGTCAAATCAGTTCTGACTCTAGAGTGGTAAAGCATGCTATTAAACATATTGCATTATCTGTCAGAGCACCGAGGTGTCCAGTCTGAAGAACGATAGCCAGTACCATGTGACCATTGCAGCCTATGGGTGGGCAGGGGAGGGACGACCCAGTATGCCTAGGGGCATCACGCCAGCCTCGCATGGTGAGAACATGCACACAGACCACTAGTGTATGTACTGAAGTGTGAACTGTTGGGTAATGCTAAATACATTCAAACTATTGGTGCCATGTTAGTTAGACTAACTTAGCTAATCAATACCGGTATATTGTATGGAAAGATTTTCACCACAGCTTTGAAACATTTGTTTTGTCAATTATGGGTTGTGAACGATGCCTTTTTAATGAGTTTTTATGTTATGTTAAGTGTGAAATCTTCATTGATGACCCTTCTTTCGTTTTGGGCTAATTTGGTTCCTACTTTCACGGTCGATGTTATGCAGATGAAAGTTCATTCTTGGCCCAGTAGATGAGCACATCTGGGTTGCAGAGACGGATCTAAATGTTAACTGCTTGTGTTATTTCTTGTTAGAGGGGGAATACAGTAATGCTACACTGTATTGCTCATTCTCACTCTGTGCTATAGAGAGATGCTTCAGACCAGCCCCCCCATCAGTGCCGGATGTGGTAGTAGGATCTCATACACAAATTGTGGTGTCATGGAAACCGGGTGCATCAGAAGGAGCTTCGCCTGTTCAGCACTTCCTGGTTTCCTACACCAGGTAAATACCTTACTGACATCATATGCAGCACACTTGTGAGTAGAACCATGGAGAGCTCACATCTCAGTTACCGGAGCCTTTCTGAAGTAGAACATACAAGGATAGATCAAGATTTTGGCAGTCTTGTATGTGATGTAGGCCTAAACACTGGACAATCTAGCAGGAAATAGTACTATCCTGTGACACACACACACACACACACTCACACACTCCATTCCGAAACTTGTGCATGTTAATTTTCTAGTTCCAGTAAAAGCCTCTTGCTGCTATACCCAGTGTAGGCGTATGTTTAGTATTTTATTGTATTTAGTGACAGCTGCTCTCTCTGGATTTACAGTAGCAAGCCTTGAGTAACTAAGAACAGAAACAGGAATTTGGCACCACACAAAATCTATACAAATATTGGCACAGCTCCTCTGAATAAATGAATGTCGTCTGTTGCAAGAATCGTGGCTGATGTCCAACTAAGGGAAAAAGTACACTTCCTGCTGCCTCTTGATGGACTCATAATAGCTGAAAGAGTAAATAACCGTGCTCAGCCTAATCAGAGGAGGCTGCATTGTCCGTTTCTCCTTGATAATGTTTGGAGATTTGACCACGGCGTCAGAGGACGGTGTTTACATCATCAAGGTAGTGTGGCCCCTGAGATCCAAACACAACATAAATGCGTAGACAAAAACAGTTTCACAGCAAAACTTTTCCATCAGTTGCAGAAAGTTTCCTAGTCTAGAGCAGCTTTCAGAGAATAGTGAAGAAAGAATGAAAACGAACAAAAGGACATGGAGGAGCAGTCTAAAATCGTGGAAGAGGAAGTTGTTTATTTGGAATAATCACTGTCACTCAGACCGGCCAACTTGTGGTTTACTATGCATAGAGACCACACATTTTGACTTGTATATACACTTGCACATAATGCCAGTCCAAAACACACACTACGCTGGATGGTCATAGGGTTTTCTCATTTTTGTCCCCTAGGCAAGTCTGTATTGGAGGGAGCATGCAGTTTGTGCCTGTATCTATTTTCAGCAAAAGTTTCAAAGATGGGCTATTGCTTGAATGCTTCCACGGTGAATCACGGCTCTCAATGAGTCTAAAGGATTCAACTCAGAGGGCCCCCAGAAAGTCTTGTGCTCAGAGACCTCCATCTATAGATGCCCTGAGGAAATGGGACCACACACTCAGATCAGACGGCATGTTTGTCAGTTTTGCAGAAAAAGACCATTGTGAACGAGATGGTCAGCTGCTCACGGACTTCTGAAGACATTTAAATTTAGATTTCAGAGGCGCTGAATTGGTTCCAGTCTGTCAGCACAACAGGGTTTGTGTGTGCATATTCAACATGCAGAGAAGGGGGTCGCGCACACATCTCATTAAAAGGGCTTCCTTAGTTTCGTCTCATTCACAGATTTCTAGAGGTGTTAAAACACTCGTTTTTTTTGTGCACTAGCTTGATGTGATGTGCAGTAGTATATTTCTCAACATGTTTGAGCTCAACATGCTATTGTTTTTGTCATAATGTACAGCGATTAATTGTACATCACGTCGGCGAGTCTTGCACTGCATCTATGCTGTAAGATTGCAACAGTTCCACCACCAGAGCAGCGAAAGAAAAAAAAACGCTGTGTTGTTCCGGGAGGTTTTGGACAAACAAGCCAATTATACAGACAGAGTTACTCCCCCCCAAAAAAGAAATGTGCGAGATTTTATAACGTATGGGTTGTGTGCTGGGTTGTGCAAGGATATGCATGGCTGAGAGTAGACTAAAGACCACAACTGAATGTGACCTTACAAAAGCACCCAAACAAGGCACCTCCCAAAGCCTTCTTCCATAAATGTGTTGGAGAAAAGAGTCCTGCGGAGATTCATGCGTGGGGCCACCCAACGAAGAAATAGATTCACTTTAGCAGTCCGGCTATGTTAAGCTTACCATTGTTTTAGAGTTGCCATTCCTCTTTCAATCTTCAAGGATTGCATGTTTACCTCTTATGTAGAAAATAAAACATGTTTGTTTTTGCTGGGAAAGATTGACCAATATATTTTTGCTGTATTATACAGGCATGTTTCTTAGCAATTGTATGGTCATGATTTGATTTATTTGCCAAACTACCATGGTTAGAGATACAGTATGATATAAAGTAGTGTCTTTGAGAATGTAAGAAACCATAAAAGAATATGAAGTACTGTAGGTAGTGCTAAAGAGATCTCTGTGATGTAAATACAGTGGATGACAGGCGAGTCTGTGTTTCTCTCTGGGGGGAATCTGGATGGAGATGGAGAATGCAGATGTGAGATGCATCATAGTTTCAACTCTATTCTGAAGGCTCATTTCACCCGTTTTACTTTACTGCTCTACGTACACTGAGTGCAAAGTGTCAGTTGAAAAAGTTCCATGGTAGAACAACTGCGTTGAAATGTTTTTGAATAATGGTTCATGTTTTTCTCCCCTAGACCAGAGGTGGACACGGAGTGGACAACTCTTCGCGTGCCCGTTCCGACCACCTCTATGGTCCTGAGAGGACTGAGCCCAGACACACTGTACCAGTTCATGGTCCAAGCAGTGAATGCAAACGCCGCTAGTCCCCCAAGCTCTGTCAGTGGCATCTGGACTCTCAGTGAGTTTCTCAGCTAAATCACTACACCACGCACTATAAAATCTGCAGTTGGAAGCATTAAAAATAACAAGGCAGCTTACAGCACAGTGTCTGTGAATTCATTTAGCGTTTGGTCTCAAGTGTAGATATTACTCACTTCAAAGTCTAGACTGAATGGTTTTACCATGCCATGCTGCCACGACTTCTGTGTTCCCATGCTTATTAGGAGAGTTGAAGAAAATGTATTCTGCTACTGTACAGTACAATGATGTTCATGAACATTCAGAATGGGGAAGGGAGATGCTTCGCCATTATAGGTATTTTTTTGTATTCATGATCTGTTTTTCTTTTGTGAATATCTCTCATTCATTCATCAAATTCACTACACCATGCCTAACATGAGTGGAAAAGTGCATATTAGTTATATTACATATGCACAAAAGATCAGATTCTGTAATCAAACATGGCTTGCAGTGGAAGCTTGTACCTCACATCTTTCCACCACATGCAAAATCACATCTAGTATCCAAGTGCACTGGGTTGGTGTGGCAGAATGGGCTCAGACAGGCTTTGACAGCTCGTTTGATAGCTGGCTCCCGTCTGACGGGGCGTCTGGCTCCTTTGGCTCCTGTGATATGCAGGTATTCAAGATGCTGGCAGTGGAGCAATCAGTACACAGCGTCTCGCGCGTCCCGTTACCAATGACCAGGCTGCCGTCGTTGACTATGACTACAGTGCCAACACTGAGGAGGTGAAACAGATTTTTTGAACGGGGCAGAAGCACTTGCTAGTAAAGCCTACTTTTGTTTAATTTAATTTGTTTATTTATAAGGACTACACACATTAATCAAATTTCTATAAATGTGCCATTGTTAGCCAGCCAGCTAATTTTGAACTGCAGTCCTTTGGCAAGATCTTGTAATGACCATTAATTGACTTGGCCAGTTGTCCTTAAATGCCAAACTGGTTGTGCACAAAATCAGCTCTGTTGGTGATGTTGGTGTATATCTGAAATTGAACACATACCTATAAGCAGATGGAGCAGTTTGAGCTTAGATATCAGAGAATAGAAGCATTCCATGTGCTTCATCATCAGTATCACTTCTGAGACTAGTATGACATAATGGGGACTGTCTGTTCTTATCTGTATGTTGAAATCCTTGAGCCATCTACTGAGCCAAAGCCTTTTTAACAAAAAGGTCTCCTACAAAGAATGTGATGATGACGCAGGCCAAGCACATGTCTTTGATTGTGTACGGCTGGTGAATGTATCCAAGAAACATTCAATAATTGAAAATCAATTACATCACAAACATTTGAGTGCTGGTTTGTGTTAGGATTCTTGTTGCATAACTTTTTTTTTTTAAACTTGGCACTGAAAAAGGCATTACATTTAAGGAGAAAATTCTTCCTATCCAATGTTTTTATTACATCTTGCCAACAGCTATCTCCCAAGAAAGAGGTTCACATGCCCTCCCAACCTGAAGCGCCAGCCTCTCAGATTGGTGGTAACATCTGGAGCTTTGCCCCCTTGGCTGCCGTCTCTGCCCCCTCTGATGCCCCTTCTGGCGCCACCCTGGGTCCTCCTCTGCCCCCGGCCGCCTCCATGACCCAGTGGCAGGGGGCGCTGAGGCGCCTGTACGACCTGCCCTGCGAGGACGCCGTGTGCCCCCCGCACACCATCTGCGTGGATGACCATACCAGCGGGGGCTCCCGATGCCAGTGTGCCCTGGGCAGGCAAGGGCCATCCTGCTCGGAGAGTGAGTGAGAGGCCGGGCAGATACTCTGGGCTGAGATCTGGAGAAATCTGGAGGAAGCGACAGACAGGCAAGGAGGCAGGCAGGCAGGCAGGCAGAAAGGCAGGCAGGCAGGCAGAAAGGCAGACAGACAGACAGACAGACAGACAAACAAAAGGTAATTAAAGAGTTATTGGGTTAACTGATTCACAAATTGGTCCATATAACTTACTTATATGTGAGCATTATGCTGTAACACTTCTATCCAGACACTGCAACTGATACTTCATCTGTTGTACACACATATTGTTATCATTATTGGAGGAGTTTTGGGCAAATCTAACCACACTTCACCAAGTTCAACTTTGTGTAACCTATCTTACAAGACATATGTAAAGCCATTTAGAGTGTCCAAGGCAGTCTCCTGTCAAGCATCTTGCTCCAGTTTTCATCACCATGAGGTCCGACTTTCCCCGGCCTCTGTGGGTCAATTGAGAAGTCATGTTTCAGAAAGGCACATGGAAGGTTTGGCGGAGGGGCAGTGGGAGGGTTGGCAGGTCTGTCCTGTCACATGGAGGTGTAAGATGCTCTGATGGGTTCCCAGAAGAGCACTGCTCTCAGGATATGCTGCAGGGGGGGGGTGGGGTGGGGGGCACTCGCCTGACACATCCGTGTACGGTGAACAGGGAGAGACGCCTTGACCTCCAGAGCAGCTCGAGTACTCCTAGAGAGAGAAAGGGATAGAGAGAACTAGGCAGAAAGGAAGGAAGAAAGAGGGAACACAATAGGGGAACAGAGGGAGAATGAGAAGGAAAATGTGTGATTCAAAAAAGTGAGTCATTCAAATGAAGTGACTCATTCAAGTCAGGCTGTTTCACCAGATCGTGTTCAGTTCGGGGAATCGCTTGTCATGTCTTATTACATCAAAGGCGCAGTTCACGATTGTAATTTGACAAATAGAGCAAATTACTCCTTATGGTCCTAAATGTCCTCTCCAAATGTGCGCTTCAGAAAAAGGAAAAAAAAAACAGTAGAAAACAAAAACCTCGTGTGTAGTGTATACAGACCTGGCACTGGAAATGGAAAACAAACATAGTGTCTTGGACTGAGCTCCAAAGAACCCCAGACAATCAACACATTACATCAGAAGCTCAGGAGGTAGAGCTGCAATTGGATCGCCTGTTGAGCTCAAATATAAACAATCCTTCACCAGACTCACAGACTTGACCTCTAACAGCAAGTCTTACAGTACATGCGATGCATGCAAACATCAGCGATGAAATCTGTTTAATTACTTTGTTTTCATTTGGAATGTCCTCACTGTACCCAACGCAAAGCAGTGCTATGCAGCACCTTGCAACGCAATGTTTGAGCTCACTGTGCCCAATGCAAAGCAGTGCTATGCAGCTCCATGCAACACAACATTTAAGCTCACTGTACCCAACGCAAAGCAGTGCTATGCAGCACCTTGCAACGCAACGTTTGAGCTCACTGTGTACAACGCAAAGCAGTGCTATGCAGCTCCATGCAACACAACATTTAAGCTCACTGTACCCAACGCAAAGCAGTGCTGTGCAGCTCCATGCAACACAACGTTTGAGCTCACTGTACCCAACGCAAAGCAGTGCTATGCAGCACCTTGCAACGCAACGTTTGAGCTCACTGTGCCCAATGCAAAGCAGTGCTATGCAGCTCCATGCAACGCAACATTTAAGCTCACTGTGCCCAATGCAAAGCAGTGCTATGCAGCTCCATGCAACGCAACATTTAAGCTCACTGTACCCAACGCAAAGCAGTGCTATGCGCTTTGCTTGAGCTCACTGTACCCAACGCAAAGCAGTGCTATGCAGCACCTTGCAACGCAACGTTTGAGCTCACTGTACCCAACGCAAAGCAGTGCTATGCAGCTCCATGCAACGCAACGTTTGAGCTCACTGTACCCAACGCAAAGCAGTGCTATGCAGCTCCATGCAACGCAACGTTTGAGCTCACTGTACCCAATGCAAAGCAGTGCTATGCAGCACCATGCAACGCAACGTTTGAGCTCACTGTACCCAATGCAAAGCAGTGCTATGCAGCACCTTGCAACGCAACGTTTGAGCTCACTGTACCCAACGCAAAGCAGTGCTATGCAGCTCCATGCAACACAACGTTTGAGCTCACTGTACCCAATGCAAGGCAGTGCTATGCAGCACCTTGCAACGCAACGTTTGAGCTCACTGTACCCAATGCAAAGCAGTGCTATGCAGCACCTTGCAACGCAACGTTTGAGCTCACTGTACCCAATGCAAAGCAGTGCTATGCAGCACCTTGCAACGCAACGTTTGAGCTCACTGTACCCAACGCAAAGCAGTGCTATGCAGCACCTTGCAACGCAACGGTTGAGCTCACTGTACCCAATGCAAAGCAGTGCTATGCAGCACCTTGCAACGCAACGTTTGAGCAAACTTTTGTCGGCCGCACGCCTCTATTTTTCTTCTGTTGCTCACATTGCTCTGCAGTTTTGAATGAGAAATTGACACACTGGAAATGTATAATTAACAGATTCAATGTGGACAGAGTGTGTTCGGTGGTACACAACAGTCGCTCGCTCGGTGCAGTGAGGATTCCCTCTGAGCAGTAGTGTAGTGGCCTACAGCGCTGAACATCTCTGGAGTTACCTCTCTATAGCTTGTACTGAGAAAAACTGAGATCCATGGGTGACGCTTGACTTGGATAGTCCACCAACAGAGACTTGGATCATCTGTTAACATTCAGGTTCAGTATGTAAAATTGTTGTTGAACAATTACTGAACATCACCTAAACCAAATCCAACCCTTAACCTTAACTTTAATGATAAATTGTAGTTAACAATGTGTCAACTGATAGTTTGTTGATAATCCTGAGGATCTGTAGATAGCCTGTGACTACACAAGTGAAGTGTGACCAAGCCTTCTCATTGATCTACCCACACTGGTTAGCACCTGAGTTTACAATAGAATATACTTTAATGTCCCCATGGGGAAATTTGTCTTGGTCTCATCAAAGCATAACCCAGTACATACATCAACATGGACATGACAGACGACACGTTCCATCATAAATAGAAACATTGACAGCACGAGCTACACAGCGCAGAGGAGCCCGTTGGCAAGAATGTGAACTGCCCATGGAGCTCCAATTACACTTACAGAGTAGATGGGTAAAAAGGGTGGCTGTTCAAAAAGAAGAGAAATAAATGCATAAGAATAGCATGTGATGCAGCCCAGGTTTATGTTTATTTAAGTTGTTTGTTAAGAAGAGTTTTGAGAAATCTGTCTGTTTTCAGTTGTGCTGATGCAGTTCCCCAGGCTGTTTGGCTACTCCTACATGGCCTTCGACCCCCTGAAGAATTCCTTTCACTCCTTCCACATCAGTCTGGAGTTTAAGGTACGCGGTGTCCTCCTGCACACAAGTTGAATAGGCCGATGCAATTTGCGTATGACATGATTGTGATGCTTGTGAAAATCAAAATATTCGTCCAGGTGAAAAATCAAATCAAAGCTAAACTGTTTTTATTGGCTGTTTTGTTTTATTAACTGTCAGTGTTTTCTTTTTATTTTCAGAAATTGCTCGATTAAGTCAATATGGCTATTACTGTAGCCAATAGTTATTGTAGTGCGTGTGTTTGTGTATGTGCGTGTGTGTGTGTATGTGTGGGTGTGCGTGTGTGTGTGCATGTGTGCGTGCGTGTGTACGTGTGTGTATGTGTGTGTGCGCGTGCGTGCATGCGTGCATAACTCTGTGTGTTTGTGCATTCTCCACACAGGCAGACAGTGTAGATGGCCTCCTGTTCTACTGTGGAGAGAATGAACATGGCTATGGGGACTTCTCCTCTCTGGCTCTGATCCGAGGGAAGCTGCACTTCAGGTCTCTCCTGCCCACACCCGCTTCCAGTCACTTGGCCTCTGGACACACATGATTTTGTTCGGTGTCAGTAGTATATTAATCCCATTAAGCATCCTAATTTAGTTCTATGCAAAATCCCACTGCACTTACTGAAGATACGCTGCATGGGTCTGCAGTTTATGTGCCGTAAAGTGTTGGATGCTTTGAGGCGATGAGATGAGTCAGGTGAGGCTGAGCTTGAGTAGTCATTGAAATGAGATGAGTCAGGTGAGGCTGAGCTTGAGTAGTCCTGGAGATTACAGTAGATGAGTCAGGTGAGGCTGAGCTTCAGTAGTCCTGGAGATTACAGTAGATGAGTCAGGTGAGGCTGAGCTTGAGTAGTCATGGAGATGAGATGAGTCAGGTGAGGCTGAGCTTGAGTAGTCATGGAGATGAGATGAGTCAGGTGAGGCTGAGTTTGAGTAGTCCTGGAGATTAGACGAGTCAGGTGAGGCTGAGTTTGAGTAGTCCTGGAGATTAGACGAGTCAGGTGAGGCTGAGCTTGAGTAGTCCTGGAGATTACATTAGATGAGTCAGGTGAGGCTGATCTTGAGTAGTCATGGAGATGAGATAAGTCAGGTGAGGCTGAGCTTGAGTAGTCATGGAGATGAGATGAGTCAGGTGAGGCTGAGCTTGAGTAGTCATGGAGATGAGATGAGTCAGGTGAGGCTGAGCTTGAGTAGTCATGGAGATGAGATGAGTCAGGTGAGGCTGAGTTTGAGTAGTCCTGGAGATTACAGTAGATGAGTCAGGTGAGGCTGAGCTTCAGTAGTCCTGGAGATTACAGTAGATGAGTCAGGTGAGGCTGATCTTGAGTAGTCATGGAGATGAGATGAGTCAGGTGAGGCTGAGCTTGAGTAGTCCTGGAGATGCATAATACCTCCAGCAAGCAGTGTGTGAGTGTCCGCCTCACCACATGATGCCTGATGCTTTCCTGCACCTTCAGATGTCTGTGTGCGTGCATATGTGTATGTGTGTGTGTTTGCTGTGCATCTGAGGCCTGTGTGTGTGTGTGTGCGTGCGTGTGTGTTTTTGCTGTGCAGCTGAGGCCTTTTGTGTTGTGTGTGTGTGCGTGTTTTTGCTGTGCAGCTGAGGCCTTTTGTGTTGTGTGTGTGTGTGTGTGTGTGTGTGTGTGGCAGGTATAACTGTGGGACGGGGGCTGCTCATCTGGTGAGCGAGAGGCCGGTGGTTCCTGGCCAGTGGCACAGCGTGAGCGTCCACAGGGAAGGCACGAGGGGCTGGCTCCGCCTGGATAATCACACGCCTGTCACCGGACACTCACAGGTGGGGATGTATACAAATACACACTCTCACACACACACACACACACACACGAACAAAACATAAAGACATACACAGATGCAGTATACTAAGTATTACTCCGCAAACACTGTATTTAGTCACCCAAGGACACTGTACAATTAAAAGGTTTGAGGATGTTATATATTACATACAGACAGAAGCACAAACACAGAGGACACTGTACACCAAATGTGTCCCATCAGATAGCCCCTACTCTAAACATGTCTCATCAGATAGCCCCTACTCTAAAGATGCCCCATCAGATAGCCCCTACTCTAAAGATGTCCCGTCATGTCTCATAAGATAGCCCCTACTCTAAAGATGCCCTATCAGATAGCCCCTACTCTAAATATGTCCCATCATGTCCCATCAGATAGCCCCTACTCTAAAGATGCCCCATCAGATAGCCCCTACTCTAAAGATGTCCCGTCATGTCTCATCAGATAGCCCCTACTCTAAAGATGCCCTATCAGATAGCCCCTACTATAAAGATGTCCCATCATGTCTCATCAGATAGCCCCTACTCTAAAGATGTCTCATCAGATAGCCCCTACTCTAAAGATGTCCCTACTCTGATACTTCTAGGAGCAAGCGTGAAGTGCTCGTCCAGAGGGGCAAGCTGAAATCCTTTTCTTGTGAGCTCTCAGTAAATGTAGTATGTTTGCTTGTGTTTCTATGCTCACAGGGAACATACACCAAGATCACCTTCCGCACGCCACTGTATGTAGGCGGCTCTCCCAATGGCTATTGGCTGGCGAGGGCGGCTGGGACCAACCGAGGGTTCCAGGGTTGCCTGCAGAGCCTGTCGGTCAACGGAAAGCGGGTAGACATGAGGCCCTGGCCGCTGGGGCGGGCACTCTCCGGGGCTGATGTTGGTGAGTCGAGAGGAGGGGCTGGGACCCCACTAGCTCCTGTTCACACATAGAGGACCCTAATGTGAATGATGGACAAAGTACTTGTAACTAAAGCTTGTTTAATTACTATTACTATATATAATATTGTATAACATTAACTAATACCCATACATATAACATTATATAACATTAACTATTACCCATATTATACAACATTAACTATGACCATATATAATATTATATAACATTAACTATTACCATTTATAATATTATATAACATTAACTATTACCCATATTATACAACATTAACTATGACCCATATACATAATATTATATAACATTAACTGCTTGTAGGTTGTTGTTGTTGCTGCTGTTGTAAAGACCGACATGTAGACACAAGTAAACACATTTGATCCACATGAACACATACTGTATACGGACAGAAGTACAAAAGATGTGACATTTGCACTTGAGAGATTTGCACAGGAGTGCAACATTCACACACACATACATAGTTACAAAATGATGACCCCGAGCAACTCCACAATACATGGCATCCATCCATTTCTGTTCAGTTTTGCTGCTGGTGTGCCTTGTAGTCAGTATTCTTTTTTAGTCCAACATGCCTGAAGTGACCGGCTTTGGTCTGTCCCCTCCTAGGCGAGTGCAGCGAGCATGCCTGCTCCGGCGTGTCCTGTGCCAACGGGGGAACGTGCTTCAGCACTCGAGCAGATGCCCACATTTGCCTTTGCCCGCTGGGATACGGAGGAGCACAGTGCCAGGAGAGTAAGCACCCCTCACATGGGTTTGATAAAGAGCTCTGCATTGTCGTGCTGTCAGTGTATTTCACCACGGATTTCACAGCTGATTAAGGGCTTCTCTTTTCTTCTTCTAGACTGCATTACTGTTTTTTGTTTTTTTTTCTTCTTAGTTTTTAGTTGCAGGTTCTTTGAATAGTTTCGCAACAATGTCCATTGTTGAGAGTGTTTTGTAAGGCAAAGCAAAACAAAGTTTTTAGCACCCAGCCAGAGCAGTGTTGGGAAATCAAGAAAAAATGTATGACTCTTCCAGGCGTTTGGCTGGCCGTTCCGCACTTCAACAAGTCACTGCTGTCGTACGCTAGCGCCCCCTGGCCTCATCCCCAGCGCCACTACCTGTCCTTCACTGAGTTCGACATCACCTTCCGGCCGGCGGCGGCCAACGGGACCCTGCTCTACTGTCAGGATGCCAACAGCAGTGACTTCCTGGCGGTCACCCTAGTGGGCGGTCATGTGGAGTTCCTCTTCGACTGTGGCACAGGAGCTGCTGTTCTCAGGTGAACCCATAGGGCATAGAGTGGCATCTGGTGGACAGAGTGTGTAACTACATCTCTATCCAGAGTGTGTAACTACTCTCTAAGTCTACAGTTATTGTCTGACCTCTGTATATTTCGAGACTTATATTAGTGAAAGTGTGTATTATAATTATTATTAATATTACTTGACCCTTACGTTTGGCTCTGTGAATTCCACCATATCAAAGAAGGATTTGAATACACACATCTATTATGCAATATGACCAGCAGAAACATGAGAGTACTAAAGTAAGCCATATTGTGCTGTTTGTTTCCATCTGCCCCTAGGAGTGAGGAGGCGGTCAGCCTGTTCAGGTGGCACGAGGTGCGGGTATCTCGCACGGCCAGGAAGGGCATCTTGCAAGTGGACAGCCAGAAAGCAGTGGAGGGCCTGGCAGAGGTACAACTCTCTGTCTTTGTCTCTCTCTTTATCTTCTCTGTCTGTTTCTCTTTGTTGGTTTGTTTGTTTCTCTCTCTGTCTTTCTCTCTCTCTCTGTCTGTCTTTCTGTCTATATTATGTATACTATATATATATATATATATATATATATATATAATATGAAATAACACATGAACAAGGTTATCCTTTTGCATTCTGCAGGGGGCATTCACTCAGGTCCGCTGCAGCTCTCCTCTGTATCTGGGTGGAGTCCCAGACTACGGTGCCACCCGGAGGGACTCTGGAGTACTGGAGCCTTTTACTGGGAGCATACAGCAGGTGGCGCTCACACACTCTTTGTGTGGAATTGTGTAACAGTGGCTCTGTGTCCTGGCCTGATATCATCTCATCCTGCACCTCTTAGCTGTGTTCTCAGGAGTCCCGCAGCAGGGATTTGTGTGTGTGTGTGTGTGTGTGTGTGTGTGTGTGTGTGCGTGTGTGTGTGTGGCATGTTGTTGAATAACCAGGTCCAGTATGTGCATGTGTGTGTTAACTGTGTTCTATTGAGTATCTGTGGTGTGTGTTAATGCAAATGCTGGATGTATACTGTATACTGGATCTATAATGTATAAAAAATGTGTGTTTGTGTATCCTTCTACCAGGTCCTGCTGAATGACCGGGTCATCCCGCTCACAGCGTCCTCACTGGAGGGGGTGAACGTGGGGAATGTGGAGCACCCCTGTGGCACGCGGCCATGTGCCAACGCTGGACAGTGCCAGCCCAGAGAGGACCAGTACCAGTGCGACTGCCCGATAGGCTTCCATGGAAGCCAGTGCCAACAAGGTCATCCATACTCTCACTAACACCCAGGCTACACCGGAAACACAACACAAGTGTTCCGTTCACGGAGCGTAGAAATAGTTTTCAAAAACGCAGCATAAAGTACACACTGCAAATGGAACGCTTCAGTTGCACGTCTGGTGTAGCCTCACTGTTCCATGAACATCCTTATGTGTATACAAAATACACACACCTCTGTGCATACAAAAAAAATATGTTTGATACATCACAAGATAGGATTACGTCACAGAGCTGACATCTGTCAACCCTTTGCTTGCATTCTGCCTTACTGCATTAACACAATAATAGTGTATTCCCAAAGTGATGTTTGGATAATGTCTCTCTCTCTCACACACACACACACAGAGAGAGAGTCCAGGCACGCAACTCTATTTATAAGAATCCCGGGTCGCATCTGTGTTGCATCTGTATGGCATCTGGGAGAGCGTCCATTGCGATGTCTCTCTCTCTGCTTGCATGTTTTCCTGTTCTGTTGTGTTTTGGTTCGGTTTCGTGGCTGTGGCATTGCTGTGACTGCTGTAACTGTCTCCGCATGACGCTTCGGGTGAACTAACGTGTGTCTCGATCTACTTCTCCCCATGGGCGCTGGGTGTCTCATAGCGTGCGCCGACCTGTGCCGCCACAGTAAGTGCCCCCTGTGCCCTCTCTGCTCCGTTGCAGGCGGCCTCATGCTATTCTCTTGAGCAAATGGCAAATTTAAACTCTACTGTGCAGCCATGCAGGACTGACACTAGTTAGGGTAGAGTTAGAACTCAGCAGGACTAAATGGGCTGCATCTTCTACACTAGCTTGTTTGTTTATTTATTTATTTGTTTATTTATGTCAGTGGGCTGCTAGGAGGTTAGATGTGTTTTGTTTATCTTAATGTCTTTTTGCAGCTCAGATGGCAGATCTAAGTGCATAAAACCACATAACACAAATGTTATAAGGCTGACTTTAAGGTAGTAGACATACTGTAATGCTCTTGTATTCCCATGCTCATGCTCATGCTCTCTTACTAACACTCCTTTTTTGTGTCATCCTTAGTAGTGACAGAAGACATTGAGGTTCCTCTCTTCACTGGTAGAAGCTACCTCAAATTTGACAGCAGAAATATTTTGAAACGGTACGCCACCAATAGTGCACATTACTAAGAAATGTGACATCCACAACAACTAGGTTTGCATACATAAATGATCACATTTTAAACTTTTCCCTGATTATCTTATCTCATTTATTTATCTACCTATCTACCTATCTATCTGTCTGTCTATCTGTCTATCTGGCTATCTGTCTGTCTGTCTATCTATCTATCTATCTATCTATCTATCTATCTATCTATCTATCTATCTATCTATCTATCTGCTAGGGACAGTGCTCATTAGTCAAAAGGCAAACGTACAGTATATAAGCCAGAGTTAGCTGTTTGGGCTAATTTTCATCTGTTGTCCCAAGACTGTTCTTAAAAAGCCAACCTAGAATAAAAAGAGATCATCTATTACGTGTGACTATACAGCTACAACAGATACACGCAGGCTAGAATCCTGACCAGTACGTTGCGTGCCCCATCAAACAGACAGGTCAACCATTATTACAACACATACAGCAACTGGGAAAACTGTTTGATCCTTCCTGCCCTCGATCGCTGCAATTTTCCCCTTTTAGAAGTTTTCTCTTTGTCAGTTTTCCTTTCGTAATGCCTTGAAATGTTGACGTCACCTCCTCCCTCAAACCCCCACCCCCCAGGCTCTCTGGCTTGCGGACGCATGTCCAGCTGCGCTTCAGATGCTTTGCCCCCAACGGGCTGCTGCTGTGGAGAGGAGAGGGGCCTGGTCTCGCTGGAGCGGACTTCATGTCTCTTGGCTTGCAGGGTGGAGCGATCATCTTCAGGTGGAGGGCCTTTCTTTGCTCTGTCAGTCCCACTGTAGTCGTTTTAAATTGTCCAAAAAATGTTGAGAATTGCTTTAAAAACTTAAACTGTTTACCATATTGTTAGTCGCTTTGGCTAAAAATGCGTCAGCCAAATGTAACGTAATGTAATGTAATGTAGTCATGCAAGTGTGCCATTGTATACCAAGTGTGATATTAATAATACAGGTATATATTATTAACGTGTTCTCTCACTAGCTTTGATCTTGGTAGTGGACTTGGTGTGGTGGTGGTCAATGGAACTTTTAATGATGGTCAGTGGCACCAGTTGAAAGCCGTAAGGTAAAGCAGCCAGTTCTCCTCATATGGATTTGTTCAGTCAAGATGGTCAAAAAATGTCACAAAGTGAATGGACTGTTTTTTCAGTGAGAACTTGACTTATTCAGAATTTTACTGCTGAAATGACAATGTTGTGGTGAAGATATTCCACCTCCTCCTATTTCATTTCTTAGAGATGGGCAATATGGCCGGGTGGTTGTGGATGGTCAGAGGACCAGCAGAGGACAGTCGCCAGGGAGAATGAGGCAGCTCAACTCCAATGGACCTCTGTATATAGGTGAGTCTTAATGGGAGATTGTGAGGTTGAGGTTGCAACAGTCAATCGATGAATTGATCAGTTGTCAACCATTAAATAATTGATTAATTGGTTTAAGTCATGTTTAGGAAAAAGCCCTCAAAATTCCAGCTGATTTTTTTCTGGTTAACTGACTCGTCTAAATGGAATATCTTGATTGTGTCACATGCAGTCCAAACAAGGCTTTTTGGGCTTTTGGAAACACTATCAGACATTTTCACCCTTTCCTGACATCTTATTGACCAAACATCTAGATGTGTAATCAAGATAATAATTGGCTGATTAATTCACAATACTTCCCTTAAATTAATTCCCTTTAGTTTTTATGTTGATAATAATGGCAAAAATGATAATGTTAAGATGCTGTTAATAGTAATGATGGTGGTGGTGATGTCACATAGGAGGAGGTGGCATAGAATTCACAGTAGAATTCACATACAGAGAATGCTGGAGCTGCAGCGGTCACTGATGACGATGACGGTATTGGTGGGGGTACTGATGGAGGTGTTGCTCTCTCTCTTTTCTCTCTCTCTCTCTCTCTCTCTCTCTCCCTCTCTCTCTCTCTCTCTCTCTCTGGCAGGGGGTATGAAGGAGATCTCTCTGCACACTCACAGGCAGTACATGAGAGGCCTGGTGGGCTGCATCTCCCACCTCTCTCTCTCCCCCAGCTTCCATATCGCCTTGATCGATGAGGCCTCGGACGGCAAGAACATTGAAACATGCCTCGAGTGACCTTACGGACCCACCAGAGACCCCCTCTCATGAACCTCCTCCTCCTCTTCCTCCTCCTCTTCCTTCAACTACCTGGCTGAACATTATCAGCATCATAGTTGGCCCCACAAGGCTTCCGTTTTAACATTCCAAATGTTATCTTAATGCAGAGGAAGTAGATTGGGAAACAAATAGAACGTTCAAGCATTATTTTTCTTTTTATTGTTGAAAGGGTCTATATTGTTTATTTTTTGCTCCTTACAGACAACCACTGCCAGCCATAGCCAGTACTACCGTACCCTTCATATGTTATTTCAGTCGCTCTTAAATGTCCCCTCCACTATGCACCTGCCAATTCAGTAATCAATTCAGTAATCCCCACTTCCCAAACCATACCAACATTGACAGAGTCTGTCAGCCAACTCAAGGACATGTGTCATCCGTTATAAATGAGACTTCCACCTTTGGACCAGCAGGACGAACACAAACAGCAAGATGCTGCATTTCCCAAAGGACTTTTTTTATTTATTGCACTTCCGTATGCCTTAGAATGATCTTGAAAGTTGTTAGTTTTTCATTTTGTAAAGATATTCTGCCAAATGGACTGCTGGTGCTGAGGTGGCCTCCCAACACAAAGAAGAGGAGGAGGAGGAGGAGGAGGCGGAAGAGGAGAAGGAGGAGGACAAGGATGAGGCGGAAGAGGAGGAGGAGGAGGAGGAGGAGGGGAGGATGAGGAGGAGGAGGAGGAGGAGGAGGAGGCGGAAGAGGAGGAGGCGGAAGAGGAGGAGGAGGATGAGGAGGAGGAGGCGGTGGTGGGGAAAAGGTTTCCCTACCCTGGACACGCTGCGCTGTCGCATGTCTGAGAGATCTGCCCCCAAGTTGCTCGGTCAGCTGGAACTGTCATGGCGGCAGATCTGATGATGGCTCACTGACTGCACGGCCATGCTTGGATTTCCGGCTAAGATGGCTAGAGGACTGCCTTGCGTGGCCCTCCATTCTCGCTCCTGTCTCTTGGCTGTGTGTCTCTTGCCACTTCGGGGGCCATTATGCAAAGACATCTGGAGGATTTGGACTCTCATTGAAGGCTTCCCTGGTCTCTGTGTTTGCATAAAGATTCATCTGACATTTCACATACTAGATTGAACTACAGAACATGTCCCCTCTGGTATAAGCACTGTATTATGTTTTTGTATCGTGTATGCACCATAGTGTCTTTGTTGGATTACCCAATGCATCTGTTCAGTCATATGAAGGGCTTGTCTGTTGTTTCTTTGTGGTATTGTGGGATACACTCCAGGCTAGTTTACTGAGAGCAACACAGCCCTTCTGATGGACTTTTGCCCTCATCACTTCACTCTCTACTCTGTCCCATCTCCTCAACTGTAGTGTCTTGCCCAGGAATATATTTCAGTTCATTCTCAACCCAAAACAAGGCTGTTGGAATATTGCTTTGTGACTACTGAAAGCAACTGTTTTGATGTTTTATTAAAGTTATTTTTTATTTATCCTGTACAACATTCTTGCTCAGTTTTTCGCGATTCACGGCACTCCCCAGTCATCCCCAAAACAAAACTGTCCGCATTCCTAACTTGGTGCACCACCACCCCATTAAGCCTGAAGACAAATACATTGTTCATGGTCTCTGTCATGTTTTGCTCAGCTCCGACCTTAATTAGTCCATCCTTCCTGACACTATTTATCAGGGCAGACTCATTAATACCTTGTCAAGCGGCGACTGCTCTGTTCTAAATCCGTGCCGCCCCTGTCATCGACCAGCCTGAGATTGATAGAGACAGAGTGCCCATGCCACAGGCTGGGACTCAGTGCTGGACGGTGGCCGCAGGGTGTGTGTGTGTCGGGTGGGGTTGGGGGGAGGGGATAGTCCCTGGAAGCAGTGTTGGATCCTCTCTCATCCTCCTCAAGTTGCCCCCTCCAGGCCACGTCTGTGGGGACCACCTGATCCAGCCCAGCACGGCTCCACCCCGGGGGAAAGGGACACCACCGGAGAGGCACCTGTGCCTCTGACCTGGACCATCACGCATCATCAGTGACCTGAAGGTAGAGGTAACGCCAAAGTCCTTTTAGGCAAGTCCCTCCACTCGGCGGCCATATAGCAACGCTTTTTGGGCACTCAACTGGCATCCTGTTCAGCAGAAATACGCGTGCGCAAGGTTTCACGACACCAATCTTACTCCAGTGGCGAGTTCACAGCACATGATTGGGAAGATGTCTTCACAACACACTATATGATTGGCTCAATGTATTCACGTCAATGTTTTGCCAAGGAAGGGGTGTTATCTTTTACTGTCTATGGGTGTGATATGTGTAGTAACGGCCTTATTGGCGTTACAAACTAGCCCCATGCATTTCTATGGAGGGTTTTTATTGAGTGCTGTGTCTCCTCATTAGAAAGTCTCTGGTAACGCTGCATCAATGACCTGAAGGTAGAGGTGACGCTGCATCAGTGACCTGAAGGTAGAGGTGACGCATCATCAATGACCTGAAGGTAGAGGTGACGCATCATCAATGACCTGAAGGTACAGTAGAGGTGACGCTGCATCAATGATCTGAAGGTAGAGGTGACTGCATCAGTGTTCTGAATGGAGCCCCTCAGCAGGAAAACATGGCCTTGTGGTCAGGCTCACGGCAAGCCAGCCCAAACCTTCCAGACACGGGCTACAGAGGATTCTCATTATGGGAACTCAGTGACCGAAGGCCAGTAGAATCACCAGAATATAAGCAATGGGAAAGAGCTGTCAGCGTTACTGTAGGACACAGAGCAAAGGGTTAATGTTCTTTACGATGTGGTCAGTGCAAACATGTCTCTCCACTATGGGGTTAATTACATGGCATATGCATAATTCATTCCCGATACTGCCGTGATGTTACATAACAGCTCATAATTGTCCTGACCACTTAAGCAGAAGCTTCCTGTATGGGCTGACTAGTAGGATGAATGTTTCATTTCTCTGAGAATAGAACATTGAGGAATATATGTCACTTAAGAGAATGAATGAAGATGTCCAAAAAGTCTAAGTGAATATAACCAGAATGTCAATGTTAACGTCATCGAATATTAACTCACAATTGAAATAGTGTATTTTATGAATTATTATAAAGCTTAATATTCACTCATTGAGATTTTCCTGTTCTCTTTTTTTCAATTGAAGGGGAAATGTGCGGTCAGCCCTCCTAGGCACGCTGTGAAAAAAACATTTTTGTTAAAGATGCGGCTAGCACTTGAGGCACCCTCTTGCCTCCAGTCTCACCCCACCACCACCGACGGGCCGCGCTGTCGATAAGCTAACTTCTGTTCTCCTGGGTTTTGGCTTGGGGCACAGACGCCGTTCCTCTCCCAGGATCCTCTTCTTTCCCACAGCCCCGGGCGGAACAGCATGGCTCCTCTCCCCGTTTGGCTGCGGTCCACTCTCATGTGCACGATGGGTCATCCCCACCACTCTATCACCAACCCACCCCCACACACACACACAAAACCGGACACTGAGAGGCTCTTCACTGGAGTGCATCGCTTCATCTCGGGACACAGAGCTCTTCCGCAGCTGAACTACTGCCTGTGGACCAGTCCATCTCTCGGCCAGTCTCACCAGAGCCTTTGTTAAATGGGAATCGAATGCTATTGAGCTGTTGTTTGTGGAGTGGCTATTGCACAAAGATATAGGCTGGTATCCTTGTGCTGTACACACACATGGCTATTTCTCTGTTCTTAAATAGGGACATGACAGTTTGGAATCTGATTTAATCCATATAACATGTCACATGTTATAACATGACTTAGTATAGGCCTACGGCTCTTCACAAGACAAGTAGAACGCTCCATTGGCTTGAATGGGATTTCCCAAAGTTCTATGGTAAAATATATTTACCGCTGTCAATGGCAACGGGTTTTGTGCTTCTGATACTTCTTCCATATCACTACAAGGACTGGAACTTCATTCAAAAGTGAAAGCAGATGGTTGATCAGCTGTGTTCTAAAGAATGTTTGATTCAAGTTCAGCGTATGTTGATGCGAACTATTTGTTTCTCAGCAAATGCCACGATGAACGGTAACAAATAGGCTAGGCTATGTAGGCTAAAGTCATATCGTGGGGAGTTTATTATTTAGTTTTGGCAAGTAGCCGTGTAATAAGCGGGATAATGTATAGAACGCCGGTCATTACTGGGAAAACAAGTCCCTTCAGGGCGTAACAAGACCCCTCCGCTGCGCATATCCCTTACATAACAATGCCATTGTGGAGTGAGTCTGCTAACAATGTGATTCCTTATCGATTCCTGTACCATTTGCTGAACACTTATAGGATGGCTTTGAGAGTTGTTGGCTTTGAATGTCTAATTTAAAGTGGTTTTAGGGAATGAATACCAAGTGTGCAATATCAATACAGAAGATAAATGTTTAAAGGGAAACTTGGCAGGATTTCCCCCTCTGCTGGAGAAATTGTGCATTATGCTATTTCAAACTGTGGGAAAAGGTAAAGATAAAGCACATGGATTTGTTTACAAGCTAGTGAACGGTTAGCATAAGTTTGGCAGAACTATGTGGATCTTACAAGGTAAGAAACACGATTTAAAATGAGTTTCTTGTTTCTCACTTCTCTTTCCGGGACGGTAGTCTCAATGTTGCAAGGTTGGTTTTCCGCCTGGGGACGCAGGCGCAGCGGGGAAAGTCACCATTTTCACCGGAACAGGTCATTTAACCATCTGAATGATTTCTAAACGGGTTTATTACGTTGAAATAGTTGCCAAGTTCCCCTTTTAATTTTCTTAAAAAGTAAACATTTCTAAAACAAAGCTAGTATTGAAATCGTTAGTGGAATCGTTAACATGTGGATGTCTACGATTCCGATGGATCGGAAAGTTTGGAACCGGTTCCTAACCGATTCCCATGCATGAGTGCATGGTAGTATTTATTAAATGCATAAGTACACTGTTATAAGAACACTTCATGTGTTTGGGAAGTCAGCCACCCAAAGAAAAACAATTGGGAGTTGACAAAGTGGTAAGGCTCTGCGTAAATTAGGAGGTGGTTTTGGATTTAAAATGGAATGTGGATGTAAATCATAGCCCTCTCAAAAGACAAATTGGCTTGAAGAGCAGTGGAATTAGGCATTCTGTATTTGAAGCTGAAATGCACCATATGTTTACTTCCATGCCATTCCATGTTGTCCCTTAAAATTCAATCAATGTACAGTTGTGTAATGAGAAATGTACTAATCATCATTCCTCAAGACTTGACAGTGGAGGATATCCCTCAGCACAAGCAAACATCAGGTCTCCTGCCTCTCCCTACGCTGAGGTTTAACTCTGGCGGCCCCACTGATGTGGTGGGAAATAATTGATCAATCGGGCAGATGAGTCCAGATGAATGCCCATGGACACCGCAGTGACACTGTTATGTAATGTGCCTTCTGTGTCTAAGCAGCGGCCAGTTGGGGTTGGAGCTCAGAGATAGAGCCTGACCCCACATGCATAAGATAGCCAAAGCAGAGATAGAGCTCTTACCCCATATGCTTAAGATAGCCAAAGCTGTTGTCTGTGTGCCCAACTTATTGCTTTTTTGTTGCTTGCCACAGGTGGGATTGCTCATCACAAACAAGAGTGTCTTCCTGAGTGCCTTTCCTAGGCACTATTTATGGCAGCTGTTGAAGGCACTTAAACCTGGACAATTCAATTATGTCAAAATATTTGAGGAAATGGATTGCCTAAAACCTGAAGTTTATTAACTTATTTGATTTGGGTATCAGTTATTTAGGGTCATATGATGAAGTTAATAACAGCAATCCAAATTAGTTATTTTGCAAACAACTTTCTAATTATGCTAATTCATATCAATTGATTTAACTAATATTTTTACTTAAAGGTGTCATGTGTAAGAATTGAGGTAAAAATATCCAAAAAATGAGCTACACGCATCAAAAGAATGACAGGAAATAAGAGCGATGATGTCATTAAAAAAATGACAAGGTATAGTGCTGTAGAGATATCGACCTGAATTAGCGTGCTAAATTACTAGCCACAGCCCGACAAGTGTCATAATACCAGTTTCGGCCATGGGAGGCAGTATGCGGGGAACATAACCGCCAGCCAAACTGCAATACACGTGTCTCGGTTGTTACTCTAGGGTAGACAAACTCACTTTCTGGGGGTATACTGCCCCATCTTTTATGGAATGTGGAGTATGAATTGATTTTTTGGCAGACATTACACATGGCACCTTTAAGCAGAATGGGAAAGATGAGATTCAATTAGCTTCTTCAAGTTTCACCAAGGGGTATATAACACTATTACCCCAACCATGCTCTCAAAAGCAACTAGTCCGATAGAACCAGAAACTCATCAAGCATCATTGGATTAAAGCAGAACAACATTAGAACACAACCCATGCCCCAAATTATATAGTATTTCTGTGCAATTAGCATTATCATGCACATACATGCAAACTGTTGTAAACACTGATAGTTGAGTTTGATTCTGATTTCAGTGTTCTGGCACAGGTATATGAGAATCTATAGCTTTTGAATAACGAGTGACTTGAACTGCTAATGTCATAAGATTAATGCTAATTTAATAATTTTGTTAAGATTGACTGTTGGTGTTTACAGTGAGGTCAGTGTAATTGAAAGCGTTCGATTAGTCCCAGAGAGTTTTTCCTAGTTAGTGACCTACAGCAATAGCCCAGGAATGGAAATCCATAGTGGGCGTGGCGTTGCACTGTAGGTTTCCGAAACGCTTGGTCGAATTTTACTCTTCACCCCTCCTGTATCTGTTTGCAGTGTGCCACAGTCCAACAGACCCTCCTTGACACAAAAGGGTTGAAGGCAAAGGATACTGTTAAAAATCTTGGTGTATTAATTGACAGTGATCTAAATTTCAACAGCCACATGAAAGCGATAACTAAATCAGCTTTTTACCACCTCAAAAATATTGCCAAACTCAGAGGGGTGATGTCAAAACATGACTTAGAAAAACTCATTCATGCATTTATCTCCAGCAGGGTTGATTACTGCAATGGACTGTTCACAGGCCTTCCTAAAAAGTCTAGTCAAGTCAAGTCAGTTTTATTTTTAAAGCACATTTAACATACACAGAGTGCAACCCAAAGCGCTCCACAAACAAGACACATAACAACAAGACAAAAGATGCCGGATGGAGCGGCGTAGTCGCCAGCGTGCCCATGACATCAAGACATACAAGACAGACAACAAAACAAATAAACAAATAAAAAGTAAAAAAGAAAAAGAAAATATATTTAAAAAGGGGAAAAGAGTGAGCACTCTGCTCTCTTTGAGTTTGCACAATTGAATATTGCTTGGTACAAAGAGTAATGTACAATCTACCATACATAGTAATAGTAAAATGCCTCAACAGTGAACATAATTAAGAAATATTCCTGTCTGCATTGACTTATTCTTGTTGAGATCATGTGTTATTTAAATCTTTTTTTCCACCTCACTGTGTCATAGATCGATGCATCCTACGCAATAGGCATTGGTCATTGACTTGTCACCGGCAGACACACTATCTGTCAACTTCACATGGCCCTGATCTATGCTGACCTTTGTTTCCATAGGTCAGGGGTCCCCAACCTTTTATGTACCATGGACCGGTTTGATTCCCATTTTTTTTTCACAGACCGGGGGGAGGGATGGGGGGGTCTGGGGTTCCATGTTCCATATGTGTTGTGCATGTATTACTTGAAAAGAACTAGCTCCAGTTAACAGTGAAGGTAGCAAACTCTTAAAAATGTGTAAACGTGAACTTGAAGAAGTGAAAATTGAACAATATGAACTATGAAAATTGAACAACTTGAAGCTACATCTATCAAGTGTGAACATGCTTAACAAAATATGGGAACAAATGGAACTAAACGTGCATTACGAATAATAATCAGTGGGAGCCCTGTGCTTGTTTCCCTGCAACAAGAAGGTTCCATCTGGGGGTGATGGAAGACAGTGACACCCTCAGTGTGTTTGAAATGTCCAGTCGATTAAGTGCTAATTTGGTCTTAGTTGCAGTCATTGCAGAAAACCCGCCCCTCGCATAGATACGCGGTGGGAAATGGTAGCAACGTTTTCAGCGCTTTACGGCTATCGCTGGATATTCTGCTTTGGTTTTGATCCAAAACCCGCCAGAGAGGTTTCCTCATACACACTCTTAAGACCACCGTCATTTGCAATTTCGATCAACTGCTCTTCCTCCTGCGCTGACAAGTTATGACTAATCGGGATATTGACAAATGGTTTGCGGACCCACTCATTGGTTTGCCGTGTATCTTTGGAGGATGGGAAGTAGCCTAACGCTCAAACTCATTTGAAAGCGTAACAAGGTGATCGCGCACCAGCTGCGAGAGAAAGGGACCTGCCTCAGTCTCTCCCAAAACCCCCACTACTGTTTGGAACATATCAAATACACCGTCCCCATTCGTCCCCACAAATCAAGCTTGGCTTTAAATGCAGCGACTTTATCTGCCAGTTTAAAGACAGTCGTCATTCTCCCCTGGAGTGACAGGTTGAGGTAATTAAGCAACCCGAATATGCCACACAGGTAAGCGAGTTTTGGCACCCAGTCTTCCTAACTAAAATGTGCAGCGGTGACTTTTTTTCTGTAAGAAATCTCTGCAGCGGCTCTCGAACACTCTGACCAGTGACCTGCTAAAGATGCTTGTTTTTTGTTGCGGGACAGACAGACGTAAGAAAATAGACCTTGCAAAATGCAAACATGCGTGCAATCAAACAACTGCAAATAGGCCTATGCCATGTAAAAACGTGACATTATTGCGAATTAAATTGAGTTTAGTTTGCATGCATTTTTTTTTAAACTCATGTCGTAGGCTACTAACCTGACATTAGCCAGATGAATTACGTTCCGCTTAGCTCCGCCTAGCTTCACTCACATCCATCTGGGACCTCTCTTTCATTGAGAGTGATTTCTGCAACCGACTTTATGGTTCAGCCAATCAGGACGCAGGGCGGGAGTTTCATAGATGTGACATAGCGTAGAAGCGACTGTGAGACTGTTATTAGCGTCACGGGTTGGCTTCGATGTGAGTGGTTGAAGTAGCATGTCATTAGATGACGGACAAGTGGCTTATTCAATCATATGCAAGCATTTTTTGATTAGGCCCAGCCTTCTGAAGCAACACTTCAATGGATCGGTTCCAGATGGATGAGTGGAGCTAGGCGGAGCGAAATTCATCTGGCTAGGGTCAGGTTAGTAGGCTACGGCCCGGTGGTTGGGGACCGCTGCCATAGGTAAGGCCACAAATAGGCTTCACAGCATTCAGTCAACTAGAAAATGTAATTTTGAGGAATTTACCAGTGCATGAAAATGCAAAACTCATCCGAAACGGCTCTGCTGTCTGTAATAGAAGCCTTAAAGGAAGCCAAGGCGACCGCTCTGTCATCAGAACTCATTCTGCTTGACTTAACGACTGCCTTAATCACCGCATCCTTCTCTCTATACTCTCTAACATGGGGATCTCCAGTTCTGCTCTGTCCTGGTTCCAGCGCTTTCCTTTCCTCCGTATGACCCCTTGGTCTCGGCATGGATCTTGGATTGCCTCTCAGACATATCTACATGGATGAAGGCAAACCACCTCCAGTTAAACCTCTCAAAAACCCAACTGCTGGTCCTCCCAGCTAAACCATGACATCAACATCAAAATTGAGTCATTCTCGACAACCAACTAGCCGTTTCACACTCTACAACATACAGAAAATCAAGACTTACTTGACTCAAGATGCTACCCAACTCCTGGTACAGGCAATAGCCATCTCAAGACTCGACTACTGTAACGCTCTCCTGACAGGTCTCCCAGCCTGCACAGTGAAACCCCTTCAGATGACCCAGAACGCAGCGGCGCGCCTGGTCTACAACCAACCCAAAAGGGCACACGTTAGTCTCTAACTCTTGCCTAAGTAGTCTCCGGTTCTGCTTCCACTTACTTGAATGCCCTCATACAGACATACTCTACCTCCAGACCGTTGCACTCCTCAGACGAACGACGTCTAGCTCTACCACCGGTACACTCAGGTCAATCCAAACTTTTTTTATTTGTTGGTGGAACGCACAGCCAGTTCCTACTAGAGCAGGGACATCCCTCTCTATCTCTAAAAAAACTCCTGAAGACCCAGCTCTTCAGAGAATATCTCCTCTCGTAGCACTACTTACAACTAGCTAATTCTAGCACTTACCACTGGACTAGAACTGACACTGACTGTATAAAAACAGCACTCACTGATGCACTTTTTCTTATTGTGCTCTACCTTTTTACATTCTTTTAAATTGTTCTAGTATTGTTGAGAGAATTGTTCTAAAGCTTTAAACTGTTTACCATGTTGTAAGGCTCTTTGGCTAAAAAAGCGTCTGCCAAATGTAATGTAATGTAATGTAATATAATGTAATGTAATGAGTCAGTGCGGAAATTCAACAGATTCAGATGGAGAGTCTTTTTAGTTTGTAGTTAATAATTAGTTGGAAGCAGAGCTTCCATTTGAGCCTAATATTACAGATGATTTTGAAAAAATAGATAGATAGATAGATAGATAGATATACTTTATTGATCCCTAGGGGAAATTCAAGGTCACAGTAGCATACAGACAAAACACACACACATTCAATAACAGCAGAAAAAGTAATTAAAAGTATATAATATAAAAAAACACAACTAAGCAATAAGGACTGTAGAAGATAAAGAATATACTAAATATACAAAATACAAATTATACTAAATAGAACTTAATCAAAATCAATTCTAAAAAAACAGTTTTGCAATGACTGAAGCAGGGACTGAGACATTTAAAGAGACAAAAATTGGCGGCCATCTTGAATTTAAAGGTCAAAAATAGGTCAAATCAATAAATCTACATCATTTTTGACCCAAATAGTCTCAGAAACCATGTGTAATGCAGCACTGTGGGCAAAACCATTAAAAAGTTTCCACTTTCCAAAGGTTTCCACCTTGGCTGACGGCAGCCATTTTGGATATAAGGCTCTCACAAAATTTCCCCACATTTTTGTGAGGGGCACCCCGGCAATATTTTTTTCCTTTAACCTTTATAGATGACAAATCTAGTGAGAAACGAACCTTCGCTCCCCACGGTCACAGAACTGCTATAGATGACCCAACTACATAGCGTAGCGCTCTAGAATCTTTGGTAGCAACCATCCATTTAGAACTAGTAACGGCAGTTTGTCCTGCAAGTTGAGAAATTAGGCTAGTTGATAGCATATGTGTTGGAAGAAAGTAGTTCTACAAACAGGACAAGGTTTTGCGATTTAAATGTTTAAATTGTAACGGGAAATGAGCACAACGCAAGTGGCAACAGTGGAATAAGCGGGATAATGGACTCCACGGTGGTCTGTTCACAGAAGTAATGCACTTATCCGCTTCGCGTCGGGGCCGTTTTACAACCTCGACCGTGCATTAACTTCTGTGAACAGACCACCGTGTCGTCCAATAGGTTTTGTGGAAATAACTGCTTGATTCATACAAAAGGGCCATGTTATCACAATAATAGACCCATTCATTGGTTCCTCTCCATCTTTAAGTACAATGGCACTGCAATTACCTTCTATAGAGATTAATTGTTGTAAATCTGCTGTGTGATTATTGCTTAGATGGGCTTATTATCTCTTAAGTGAGTGGACAGTCTATGGACTGGGCTTAAGTGGTTACACTGACCTGCCAGGTCTAATGAGTATGTCATATCTCAGACTGCTCTAACAATACCACATGATCAAGCAGAAACAACCCCCCCACACACACACACACACACACACACACATTCACATATTCACATTCACAGATGGTCTGACCAGCCGAAGGAGCTGATGTACATGTGTTTGGTGAACTCTAGCGGCGTTTCACACCTTCTACCAGCACTAAGCTCTGAAGTGGGGGGGGGGGGGTGGTGAAGAAGGAGGAGGAGGAGGATCAGAGCCACCACAGCATCTCTGTCACTCTCTCTGATGCACGCCACAGCAAGAGCTGCAGGAGAGCCGTGCCAGCACAGAAACGAGCGGCAGAGCGACGGACTGACGGAGTGAGTAAGAGAGAGAGAGGAGAGGGAGGGAGAGAGAGAGGAATAGAGTGAACAGCTGAACGAGCTCGGACGCTCGGAGCCGCACAGACTTGCACTTCTCCCCTGCTCCAACCAGCTGCTCTGCGAGCAACACGTCAAGTGTCTCCACACACAGGAGCAGAGAGCGAGAGAAAGAGAGAGAGAGAGAGAGGGGAGAAGAGGGGAAGGTTCACAGGGCACTGATTTCACTCTCCGTCTCGAGCTGGGATTCGAACCAGACCGACTGCCTAAGCAGAGAGACCTGAGAGAGAGAGAGAGAGAGAGAGAGAGAGGGAGGGAGGGAGAAGAGAGAGAGAGAGATACCGGGAAGATCAGTCCATGTGAGCGTGAACACATCTTTCTGGTAAGTTATAGCTGAAATATGGCACCCATAATGAATGTACTGTTTGTGCCATGCCTGTGTGTTGAGTGTTTCCCTTTGCCTCAGGAGTGGCTCTCAGCGTTGAATGAGCTGCTTCAACGTGAGCTATAACTGAGTTAGTTAGCCTCTTGTAGTGATGAGCAAGAATGGAAGAAAACTCATGAGGTTCACTTTTTTTTCATTCCGCTTTCTTAATTTTTCTGAAAGGGTTTTATCTGATATCTGAGACTCCATTGAAAGCTTTTATTTTAACAATATTTTGAGTTTTTCTTGTGTGTGTTTGTGTTTGTATGGGTGCAATGCATGAAAAGCTTATTGTGTGGGCAGAGAACAGGGCAGAGCTTTGTTATTACACTGATAAAAGTAAGCCAGTGAATCAGCTGGTCTTCTCCACCTTCCTTAACCCGTCTGTTATCCAAGCAACGTTTAACATCATACAATATATGGTTCAGTTTTTTTTTTTTTGCTTCATGTTTAATGACTTTTTCTCAATTGAAGGGTACAACAGAGTAAGTGTACAATAATATGTTTTCAATGTCCTGTACAAATATTTTGTACATTGGTTTCCTTGGGGTCAGTTTGACCCCAGCTGTATGAAACATAAGATACATGAATATTTGACACATTATGGATATTATTATTGTAATAGTATGAGAACATATTGTTATTGTCATTATTACATATACAAGTACATATTACATATAAGTCATTTTGGCAGGACTGTATAAGTCAAAAGGTGAAGCAACAGCAAGCCTTTGGGCTGCTGACACTGGATGGGCAATATTGCCAGCCAGGGTTCCAAGGTTCATAAAGGGGTGTGTGTATGGGGGATTGTTTTGTAGTTATTACACTCTTGTTAAGTACCTCTCACAAAAAAACTGGGTAACAATATGAACTAGAAATGTAATGCCAGAGGAATTACAATAGTGGATGGAAAGCTGCTGGGTTTATGTTGGTGGGGAGATTCCTGAAAAAAAAAAACATTGAATCACTTAATCTTTGAGTTCATACAAACCCTCGTATCAAAAAACCTTGTGTGTCAGGCATTCTTGAGATATCACACTCAAGGTGGGTTTGACCTTGACATTTGACTTCATCATTGAGTCCATACAAATGTTCACACCAAGCATGAAAGCTGACCTTTGGAAAATGTAGTTCAGAGAAAGCCTAATTGTATGCAATGCAAGACTACCTGCAAATTACATCAACGTTTTTTGGTATATCCAGTTTTTAATATTTTTTTTCCGAAGTGTTTACAACTTAGTGTTAACTAATAATTGTTGCAAACTGGTACCACGAACAAAATATTAGTGCATTCCTGGATGCGGTATAGTAGCATCCATCAGGCAAGTGTTATTTAAATTAAACTCCTGGTGTATTTACAAACTTTTCAATGCCTCGTTTTATGAGTAAAGAACATAGTTGTACTACTGTAGAAGTTTCGTACCATTCAGGGCATTATTAGTGGGGTAGCCCACGAAAATGGCCTGGTTTTGAGCTGACGTGCACGCGTCACTGATTCGACCCAAAGCGGCAACCGAGTTATGATTAATGTCCAGATAAAATGTCCACTGTGTCTTTATCAGACTCCTACTCGTCTACTCTGATGAAGACACAGAGGTGTCGGGTTTTTTGTTTGCACTAGGTAAAGACTTCAAGTTTAATCGGTGTGCTCAAGTCCGTTTCCTGTTGTTATAGTCTGCCGTCCTACAGCTGTGAAACACCTGATTTTGCGGTTTCAACTGGATGGTGCGTGGAGTATCCTATTTCTGCTTCAGATTATGTTATGCTTTCCCCCCTGCAAAAAGTCAAAATATGGAAATATTTATGAGTTTTCGATCGTCATATATTTCTTTTCCATTCATCACAGAGTTCCCAAAATCACATATAAGGTGTGTTAAGTTTATCAAATAGCCATTCAGCAAACCAACTGGCAGGGACTAGTCTGGAAAATCCAGACCCTGATAATCTAGAAAGATTAAGGGTCTGGCAAAGAACAATGTAATGGCCCAACTCGAGGGGCGGCAACAAGCATGCATTTAAAAATCTCACTGCACGCAATTGGATAACACTACACCATGTTTACTCTGAATTATTTCGGACTTCGACGCAATCAGATAACACTACGACCAATGTGTACTGTCCTCCAACGTTGCAGCAACCTGTCTTCATCAGTTTAGCTGGTTTCCCGGAATGTTGGGGTAAAAGTAACATGCATCATTGCTCTTTGCCAGTGTTCCGTCAGAGACAATTCCATTGTGCTCTCGTGACAACTCTGGATTTCCAGGGTAGGCAGGGACACGAACATGACCTAAAAAGGACTTCATGCCTTAGACAGCAGCAAATAGTGTGAAAACAGAACTCCTTGCTTTGCCTCTCTATCGCACTGAACCGCAAATGAAAAGTCAAATTCGTTGACCCTTCAGAGCGGGGTTTAAGACTGCTCAGCGAGATTTAAGACTGTTGAAAGCAAAGGGTTTTAAAGGTAGTTAGAGTCACTTTCCATAAGAAAAGATCTGTGGGCAGTTATTGGGAAGAGGGCAAGTAGCCTGTGTTTGATGCACTTTGTGAAGTGAGTCAGACAGGTCCATGTATCTCTGTAGTCAATGCTAGATTCAACAGTTCTGCTTGTTAAAGAAAGCAAAAAATATGGCATTCAAAAGTATGCGAATATGTAATTACAGCAATGACATGGGGCAGAATTATTTGGATATCTTGAAACACAAACTCAGATACACTCACACACACACAGAGAAAGAGAGAGAGAGAGAGAGATTGAATAATCTGTTTGAAATGCATAGTAACGACTAATGACTAATGCCATTCCTGTTGACTCATGTCATAGTGTCATTCCTACAGTATCTCAGTGTGATACGGCCATCTGGTTGTTGTGCGTGCTTTCACATCTGAGGGAGCTGATGCTGTGGACCGGGGTGTTGGGGGATTGGGCTGGCTGGGGTTGTGGCTGGGCTGTGATGTGTGGAATGGATGCTGGCCTGTTAGGAAGTGTGAGGTTAAAAATGGTGGCAGGCTTTTAACTGTGTGAGTGGCTCTCCCAGGACCATAAGTGCTTGGCCCTGACCTCGGTCCGCTCCACCGTCTGCCCACTGAGATGTGCTCATGATGCGCTGTGATGCCCACAGATGGGCTCTCTCTCTCTCTCTTTCTCTCTCTCTTTCTATTTCCCTCTCTCTTTCTATTTCCCCCTCTCCTGCTTGATCACTCAAATACAGCTTACACAAAGTAGTATATGTTTTGCTCTCATAATCACACATACACACACACACACACACACACTCAAAACACTTGAACTTCAGCACTTGGTTGCACACACATCCTGATAGTACACACTGGTTTTCATGCATATAGCAGGCACACACACCTATACACAACTATTACATCCTCTTCTTCCAAACACACACTCACTCACTGGTTCTTAACTTAAACACACCCTCATGCATAAGCTCAACTCTGACCCCCGCAGTCTTTTGCGCTTGATATGAGCCATGTCATTCAGAAGATTTCCCCTGCAAGCAGGCGAAAAACCCCACATCCTCCCCAGTCCTCCCCCGCCGTGGCCCTAAGAGGTTTACGATGGGATTTTAGGGATGTGAGAGTCGTGATCTGATAGGCGGTCCTCCTCTCCGCTGAGCGATGTTCGGCTCCAACAGTCAGCTCGAGAGAGAGCCCGTATAAGAACATTGTATCATAGAGTTACCTGTCAATTGGAAAGCAACTGGCTCAGGCCGACTAAGAGACACTGACTCAGCCTCCCATGCCTGTGTGTGTCCAGCAAACATGCTCACACACTCTGGGCGCAGCGCTCTACTCATCTGGCCTGACGGATTGTTAACAATTGGAAGTGACAATAGAATATTGGAAATCAATGCTTGAAACTGTTCGAGTCTGGCAAGGCCTCTGGGCAGAGAAAAAAAGAGAGAGAGAGAGTGAGAAAGATTGTGTGTGTGTGTGTGAGAGAGAGAGAGAGAGAAAGAAAGGGTGTGTGTGTGAATGTGAGAGAGAGAGAGAGAGATGGGGTTCAGCTGCAGCGGTCAGAATTTGGCGGTAGTGCCTGTGCGATGCTCTTTGCTTGCGCTTGATTGGTACCACCACTGATTCTAAATCCCTAACGAAGACGAAGCTCCGCCCCTGGCCCAGGCAGAGGGGGGAGGGATTATGGTGAAGAGGAGAGGAGAGGAGAGGAGGCAAGAGAGGCTTTCCACGGAGGGGGCTGCCAGACGCTGAGTTGAGGAGAGCCCCGTTGGCACTTGCCCGCAGCAGCCATGGCAGCGTTCTCCGACATGCCACAGGTGGGGCGAGAGAAGGGCAGCACTCTGTTGGCAGGTAAACAAGTCTCAAAGTCAAACTTGAATCTTTCTCGGCATCTCAGAGGCTGTAAACTTTAGCTTTTTAACGCATCTCGAAGGCTGTAACTGAGTGTGTGTCTGACACGGATCATGAGTGCATGTGTAAAGGAAGTGTGAGAGAGGAAAGAGCAGAAATAACAACACAAAGAATGAATGGGTGTTTTCACGCGCTTAGCTTATCAAATTGTGTTTACTTTTGGAATGAGAAATATATCAAGTTTTGAATTACTTGTCAAAATTCAGTCACCCTGGGTAGAAATAATGGTGGCCATCTGTAATGCTTTGGAATTCTGCTTGGACTTTCTATCAGTTAATTGTAAATCTAAATGTAAATGGACAGCACAGTATATTTTAAATCACTGAGAGCCTCTACAGGCTGATTTTTGGAAACTTCAGAAATCATTATTAAAACATGTGCGTCTTTAGTGGTATTTTGTGTTATTTTCTCAAACTCTATCCGTGGTCATGAACTGCCAGATTAAACCGAACAAATTGGTGTTTATTTTACCATTTTTACAAATGTATTTTTAATGACAGGGATATACTGATTATATTCACTGATAAAACAATTACCGAAAGTGGATTTTACCAAGGGCGTGACCCCTTAGCGCAGTCTGTTTTTGAAGAGGGACAATGCAAATGTAAGAATTAATATTTCTGTACTCTTAATAGACAAGTGCAGAGAACGAAGGACTGTTTTGTCAGTCAGGGTTCAGAAATCTTATCATTTGTATGAAAATGGTTGCATAAAAGGAAAGAAAATGTAAGAGATGTTTCTTATGTGCTAATTCCGGGTGCAAACATACTGTAGTACTTGAATGAAAATTCAGGAGAGTGATTCACACACTTTCACAAGCAAACAACCATGTGAAATGAATGTTGTGATTTGGGTGGGATATGATGACAGTTACTGGATTCCCATTGGCTTATTTTTGTACATTATTATTTTTAAGAACATCACACATTTTTATTGTAAGAATTTCACGTTTTTATTTTCAAGACCTCCATAATTATTTATGCATACATGCATTCATTTACAGTACATACACATAATAATACTGTAAAAGACCTGGGGGGTATTCCAGAAAGGTTTACTGGCTTAACTGGGTATGTTAACCCAGAGTTAGCGGTAAACCTGGGATTTCAGTTCCAGAAAGCTCAAAAATGATCAGGCTATGTAAGTAACTATGGTAACATAGGCTCTGAACTGAACTGGGTATGTAAACCCAGAGTAAACGGTAAACCTGGGATTTCAGTTCCAGAAAGCTCAAAAATGATCAGGCTATGTAAGTAACTATGGTAACATAGGCTCTGAACTTAACCTGGTAGGGGATAGGTTTTGTTCAGGTTATGTTTAATTATGTTCAGTTATTTCAGTGCATGTTCAATCAGGCCGCTATTTTTACACTTGTCACACAATGGCGTTTCATTTGGACGAAGGTCCGATTGACAAAGAAGCACAAAATCATGTAATATTCATCTGTGCAATTTAGCCTGAGAGGGCGATAAGACCACATCACATGAAAGCCTATCCATTCTTTTCCAGTTTTTCAGCTGAATCCTAAAGGCTACTTGAAAAGCATTCTCCATTCCTACATTACGCATGGTGGATTAGAATAGAATAAAATACATCTTTAATGTAGCTAGCCTACACCATAGTGGACATTTGTGTTTGGCTCATTTGTGTTTGATGGACAAACAACATCTCAGACACATTGAAGATATAATTAAAACAAGTACAGTACAAAAAAGAGGAAACATAGCCTATAGAAAATTAATAAATAAGATTAAATATAGCTCTACAGCTCAGCCGGGTAGGCTATGCATGTTGTCACTAAGTTTGGTTAAGAATGCTGATGGCATTTGGGATAAAATATTTTTTTAATAGGCTACACACGCTCTCCGACTGGGAGTTTTTGTAGTGTTGGAGACGCAGAGCATATCATAATAAAAGTTTAACTTGGCCCACAGCTGCAGAACCCGCGTTAAAATAGAAAATTACATTTGGGATTCTCAAAGAATTCTATGGCCCGCTCAATCTGTGACAAGGTAGGCTAGTTTAAGAAAGCATCATTCAAAGCAGTCAATAGGCCTACAATACGTGATGTCCAGTGAATTATTTAATTGTGCTTTTGACATTAAATAGGCTTAAACATACGCATTTACACGGTCAGTTAGGCTATTCTCTGCCAAGCAAGGTCTCGGACGCAGGCGCTTAAGTATTGCTCTTTTTTTTGTTATTACTCTCCTCCTCGTAAGCCTCGACTACTCCGCCTCTGAAAAATACGGTGCTCTTCCTTTCGCCGGTTTCACTCATGGTTTCGACTCTCAATAGATGATGCCTTTATAAGTTCGCCGTGAACACGCACAACTCTAGGTTATCTAACACAAGGTTGATTGAACTAACTGGTAACCGGTGTTTTGAAACCGACAGCTCGGGTTTAGTCGCCACAGGTTCAGACAACCCAGATGTTAAGTTTTATCTCAGCTCGGGTTTAGTCGCCACAGGTTCAGACAACCCAGATGTTAAGTTTTATCTCAGTGTTTGTTAAACCTCCTTTCTGGAATACCCCTCTGCAATCTAGGGAGTAATCAGCTTAACTATTTTTTCTTCAATGAATGTTTAAATGAAATTGAAATAATATAGTCCATGGCAGAAGAAACTGTAATGACCAGCCATGAATAATGAAACCCCAATTAACAAATGGCTATCTAAGTGGTGTTAGGGGGCTTATTTGAAGGTTGCTTACAGTTGCCTATGGATGTGCTGCATTCACTTGAGGCTGATCAATGGGAGAATGTATTATGTGCCATTACATAGGACTTCATTTTCCGTAATGCACTGAGCCTTTAGGAAGGGTTTATCAGCAACCCCATCTGACCTGTGTGTGTGTGTATGTGTGTGAGTGTGTGTGAGAGACTTATTTAAAAGCAATACATGGCATAACAGAGCAGCTCATCACAATCTGTTTTTGAAAAGTTTGATGAAAATAAGTCCTGGTACGATACAGAATTGAGATTAATTTAACTCTTAATCTTATAACAGATAACCTACCACACCCCACATGATATAATGACATTCCAGTCATATTTCTGTTTACATGTAACACAGCATAGTCCGATTATTACTAGCAAAGACAGTTGATTCTATACGTTTCTGCACTGAAAATTCTATAATAGGATGTTATAATACGATTGAGGTGTATACATGCACATAACGGTTCGAGCCCCGACCAGTGGGCCACGGCTGAAGTGCCCTCGAGCAAGGCACCTAACCCCTCACTGCTCCCCGAGCGCCGCTGTGGTTGCAGGCAGCTCACTGCGCCGGGATTAGTGTGTGCTTCACCTCACTTTGTGTTCGCTGTGTGTGTTTCACTAATTCACGGATTGGGTTAAATGCAGAGACCAAATTTCCCTCACGGGATCAAAAGAGTGTATATACTTATACTTATACTTACTTATAACAGACTTCAATAATGTGACTAAGATCAGAATAATCTTATAATGGTACACCAAAACCCCCGGTTCAATGTGTACCTCAGTTTTGAAATCACGGTTCGGTTCATTTTCGGCACAGTAAGTCTCTAAAATTCACTGACAATATTGCTGATGCACAACGGGAATAGTATTTTGAAAAAGTGTCGAATGGTTTTTGACTTCAATTGACTAAACTGACATATGGCCAGGTTCACCAATTAATATGTTTGTGTGGGAACTCGAATTTGAAACATGGTCCACAAGCAAAAAAGCCTACTGTTGATTACTATTAAAGACTGCATTACATTCATGGACCCAACGTCCTTTACCTAAACGGTTTGGTACAAATCTGTGTACCTTTACACCATTTTTGCATTGTACGTGACCAGCTAAACAGTGGGGATGAGTGAAATATGTACTATGATAAGCACCTGTTCAGCTGAACACAGCTTACTTGGTCAACTGCGTGATGATTGGCTGAGCTAGACCTGTGTGCTACAGCCTTCCAAAGACACCATTGTGTGAGTACAGTTTGAAGGCTATAGAATGATTCACTCATATCAATAGGGTTCAAGTGCAGGTAGAATTTATTTTTAAAGGTTTTCAAGGTACAAATGGTGAGGCATGATAACCGCACATAACCCAACAATGCTATAGCACTGGCTGAAAATGGTGAAACAGGCAATTACATTGACATGGGGTACTTTCCATAAGATCATCTCTCAATGCAAATCAAACCAGTTATTAGGGTAACTGAAATAAAACCATGCCAATCGTGAGATATGGTGAAGGGTATGTGATGTTGTGGGGCTGTTTTAATTCCAAAGGCCAAGGGAACTTTATCAGGATACATAGTATCCTGGATCCATGAAATAACTGGTCTTTAAAAATGAAAACCTGCCTGCCTGAAATTTAACATTAGAGTATGCCCCCTGTATTTTAAGGAAGAACATTTATTTATTTACAATATATTATTCATTCACAAAGAAAATTGGTGTCCTTAAAGGTTGGATTTTACCTCATTTTGTTAATTAAGGCATTAAGATCAATTTCCAAAAGATTTTGGAATTGGACAGAAGTTGGAACATTCATTGTGGCGTCCTCTAATCGGGAATCATGAGCCTGCTCAAACTACATGACAAACTGGACAGGAATTTGGCCTGAGTCAGAAGTTTGTCGGACTCGGATCCAATTGATTGGGGGCTAAAATTGAATCAAAATCGCACAGAGTCTGTTCCTCTTTAGACACAGGTTAGAAAAATGCAGACTGAAGACCCTTCGTATATGCGACCCAACATGTTTTGTAAGCCAAGCTATAGGCAACATATACTGTATTAACAGATAAAACAATTCAAAGCAAACAAGTCACTTCATGTTAACTGTATTTGGAAATATAATTTCAAATGTGCATACCTGGATATTTGTCAAGCAATGTTGCCATCCATGCTATAACCATATAGATATGGCAATAACATATTTACCTATGTGTAATAACATAAGAATTGTGATATTATTACACATAACAATAAATGAAATTGGCAGGGCCTTGAATATTACCTTCCAAATATGTAAATAATATATATATATATATATATATATATATATATATATATATATATATATATATATATATATATATGTATATTACATATACATTTGACCTGCTTATTTACTGTCCCTCTGTATGAAACATGACTTTCATTTTGTGCGATCATCTCATCTGAGATAAATAGGTACTAAGTTTTGTGAAGGGCTAACTCATGGCTGTTGTGGCCAGACTGGACAGTAGAGGAAAGTACAACATAACCAGACCTCTTATGTAGGCTTCTCATCTAGGGATTTTTCCATATGATTGGTTCTTAAACCCCATAATGCTATTCTGAACACTGTTACATAATTATATTCGCGATGCATCATGGCTGTGCTAGATGTTCAGTCTAATGTGGGAGTTGTATAAATGTTGTTTCCTCCAGTAAGTGGACCTCACTGGCAGACAGAGAGAGCAAGAGCATCCTTTTCATGTCTGATGTAGGGCAATGGTAAAAGCCATAAATGGCCTCCCATTACTGGAGGACCAGACAAGCATTGCGTGACTCCATTGGAGACCCCGATTCGATCACATTAATGTAAGAAAAGAAATCCTCTTATGATAGGCACCTAAATGCAGAGTTGGCTAGGTGACCGTGGCCTTTTTAATCACTGTGTCTTTAGCTTAATTCCTTCCCTCAGTCATTACAGTTATTGCCTTTTTTGCCCAATTAACATGGCCGCAATTATGAACTCTCATGTTGAATAACTGTGTCTGTCACATAGGGAGGTTGTTTTGTTGGTAGCTTCACAGCCCTTTCTTGCACACCTTCTGAAGGCCTTTCTTGTAAGAAAATACTGAAACTCTGTGTGAGTGCTATTGCAGGTAGTTTTATAAGCTATTCATAACACATCCCTTCATAAGTCGGCTAGTAAGGCCTTGTAAACTTTTAATTTATGGTCATAGCGATAGCTTCTTTGTGTTGTGGAGCATGCCCTCAGCACAATACCATATGCAGCCTGTCTGTGCATCTCTATTCATGGCCTCAGCCAGTGGCGCAAAAAGTGGGTATCATATATGTGGCAAAACATATAGGGCGAAAGCACCGTGGGGGGCATAAAGCGATGGTAAAAAAAATAAATAATAATAATATATTTGGTATATTTTATATGTAGCTACTGTTGTACGTTTCTAAATCATTTCTGAATTTCCTCAATGTTAGATAACATTTTAGGGACTAACAGGCTAGAGTAGGCGCCCTATCTCATAAGATTCCATCATAGAATGTTGACATAAAAAAGGGATGGGGGCACCGTGAGCGCTGAGTGAGCAGTTTTAGATCTATGGAAAAAGATGGATACAGCAAAAAAAAAGCTGTCGGGGCTAAACATAGAAAAGAAAAGAGGAAAATGAGATGGGATGTCAAGGGATGCGACAGTAGTTAAATAAGTGGATGGTGAAAAGCAACAGGTAGGATTTAAAGTGTGACGTCTCTGCTTGGAGGCTTGCAAATATTCATGTTAACAGACTAGCGTTTGCTAAGCATATGACGATTGAAACATAACCTATTCCATTAAGATAGCTAGCTGGCTACCATGCTCATACTGAACTTTTAATGGCAAACTGCAAACAGAAATGGCACGCTAGCGCCAATTTGTTGTTGCATACCCCTCAAAAAATGGGTAGCTGCGCCCCTGGCCTCAGCACAGCAGAACTACTGTTATTGACGACAGCCTCTGTCAGTGTACACAAAAGGATCAAATGTTTTCTCCTCTCATGTGCCGCTAGCTCAGGCAGATTCTCTGGGAAATGCACGGCTTGTGATTTGCTGAATTGTGCTCAATAATGACCGGAGCCAGTCGGCTGCACAGCTGGTTCTAAGGGGGTCGACCGCAAAGGCGTCTCCTCCCTCACATTGTGAGGATGGCACATTCTGGTTTACTGTATGTTCCACAGAGGAGATTGCAACATGCAAGATGTGACATGATGGTAGATTGAGTTCAGGGGCGAGCGAGCGAGAGCGACGCAGGAGCGAGCGGCCCTTTCCTGGCGCACTCGCCAACAGCCCCTGTTGTCTGTCTGTGTCTGTGCATCGCCTTTCATTCTGCCGGCTCATGCGACAAGCTGCCCTACAGTAGCCTAGCCCTGTGTAAAGCCGAGATTTAACCATATGCTAAGATGAAGAGGTCTCTTTCAAAGCTAATTGTTTATCAGAAATCGAAAGAGGGGAAAAAATCTGCTTCCTTTAAAGGAGAATTCCGGTGTGATATTGACCTAAAGTGTATTGAAACATGATACCGAGTGTGAACGTATGTCTCATAGCTCATCTCGGCTTGTCCCCTGCACTCCGAAATCTGGTGCTAGTTAGCCAATGCTACCAACAGGTTTTCAAAGGGGGTGCCTCGGGCATCGGCCTAGCCATGCAAATAAATCACTGTTTTACACCATTTACGAGGCTCAAAGTAGCTCCACACTTCATTGGTAGACTTCTGAGGGCCCTGACATTTAAAAAGAGACATTGAGAACTTTGTAAAATACACTGTTGGTTATTTACAAGATGATTTATACACACAGTACCTTCAGGAAGTTTACCGTTCGCCGCCATCTTGAATTTACTGTAGTCACAATAAGTCGAGCGACGAGAATGAATGAACAGGTATGATAAGGGATCAGATTCTAAAAATAATTCCGTGGCAATGTATGGATTCCAGTTGCTGCTACTGGATTTGCATGGCCAGGCCGATGGAACAAATGGAACTCAGGAGAAGGCTTTTTTGCCCATGTGCAACTGGAACGCTTGATATTGCACTAAGCTAGGCTACGTTGACGTTGTTTATCGGGTAGGATCAAAACCCTTTTAGTCGGTATTGGGTACCGTCTGAGCACTAAATACGTTGACCTGTGCAAGATTTTTTGTTCCACAGGTGCACAGGATGTTCTTTAGATTATTTCTACTTTTGCATGTATGTCATGTTAGGCCTTTCTGTTGATATTGTAGCATTATTAACAGTGATTTGAATGTATGCCTCATGACACAAATTTGCTCAGAGTAGACTTGCACATGCTCCGAGATGGATGGTGAATTGTTTCTTCTTTGTGAGTTTGTGCGAGACCTGTATCCTGCCAAGGTGCCACCTACTGGCCAGGCATATACTGCAGTTTCGCCATTTGTTTTTTGACTTTCTGATGGTAGGAGTGACAGTCCTTTTAGGCAAGTCCATCCATATTGCAACGCTTTTTGGGCATCTATTCGGGCAGAAATGCGTGTGCGCAAGGCTTCACGACACAAACCTTCTTAACCTTAATCAAGCAACTGATGTTACTGAACTGGTTAAATTAGCTATGTAGTTCAACTAGCAATAGCCTACTATAATAAAAACGGACAGGCCAGTAATCTGTCATTTTCTGTCTTAGCCTACTGTGTACAACGTTAACAGTAAGTTCATTGGATCAAAAACCTCCACCTATATTCTCCACCTTTTCCAACGGCAACCTCTTCATTCTGGACGTTATGTCATCTGAACCCAGCAAGAAACGCACTCGTGACTACTCAACAGAGACTGAACCAGAATCACCTACAGCTTGGCGCTTACTTCTACATCCATCGAGGTCAGTTTACTACAATCCATAAACAACAAACTTGCAATACTGGAACATCTGCACGCAGACATTAAGGACTTAAAAGCCAGCCTCGAATTTTCCCAATCACAGATCGACACACTCGCTTTAGAAAACCGTGAACTCAAAGGAAATATCACAAACTTATCCGACCATGTTAATCAACTCACCAGCGAAAATCGGATCATAAAAGAAACAATCCTAGACCTCCAGTGCTGCAGCATCATGCGATAACCTCATTTTTCCGAATTCCCCTGCCAACTTCTAAAGATACACCCGGCGACCCAGAGAAAGCAGTTAAAGAATTCTTTCAGTCATCTCTCAAACTACCGCCAGAAACAGTTGACAAGATTACCTTCCACCGTGTACACCGCCTCACTTCCAAAGACAATAAAAAACCTCCTCCAATTATCGCCAAGTTCAACACTTCAAACACAAAGAACTCATCAAAAGCAAAGGGAAAGAACTGAAAGGCACTTCATTCGGACTAAAACGACCAATTCCCACAAGTAATACAGGAAAGAAGAAGAGCCCTCTTGCCCATAATGAAACAACTCAGGCAAGAGGGCAAACGAGCAGCACTGTCAGTCAATAAACTGTATGTCAATGGAACTCTGTATCGCAACCCCAATATCACCACCTGGCAATAGCACATCATACCTCATGCCAACATTCATCTTGATTATAACATTGTCACCCTCAACTCTCTCTAACCCACTGCCTACTGATGCTTGGATCACCTCTCTCTTCTCTCTTCTTATGTTTCATTCCTTTTGCTCCCCCTACCCACCCATTCTCTTTTGCTCTCTCAATGTTTAATGTTATTCATGGTGTTTTGTCTATACATGTTTGCTTGTGTGTCCTGTCTGTTTTGTTTTATTATGTCTATAGGCTAAAGTCAAATTATGATCTGTATGTTTTCAATGCTAAACAGGAAATGTTCATGCTGTCACCACTCCAGAACCAAATTCCTACCTCTTTATGCTCTATATTCTTCTCAGCCCCTACCCTTTACATCTCATTCGCACACCACATTACATACCTATTCCTCCACCCCCCCTTCCCCCTCTCCTATCTAACTGACACCTGCACACACTCTCACACACACAATACCCACCTTATCAAACATTTTCATAACTGTACAATCACAACATGGTACCACTTACATTCCTGACCTGGAACATCCGTGGGATTGGATCTCAGGCAAAGAGGCTCAAAATCTTAAATCATTTGGATAGTTTAAAAGCTGAAATATGCCTCCTACAAGAAACTCATCTCTCAGAATTAGACTACACCCGCATCAAATCAAGACAATTCAATCACATTTTCTCATCTCATTACAATACAAAACAAAGGGGAGTTTGCATTCTGATTAACAAAAGAATCTCATTCATCCATAACGCCACCATCACAGACCCAGAAGGACGTTTTGTCATCATAAACATCTCAATTCACAATACCCCTGTAACAATTGTTAATGTTTATGGCCCTAATACAGACAACCCAGTTTTTCTTTCAGAACCTCTTCACCTCCATCTCAACTCTATCTGGCTGTCCCATCATAATTGCAGGCTTACTTTTAATACAGTGTTAGACCCCACATTTGACAGATCTGATCACTCTAAAAGCAAACGAATCTGGCAATCCACAAAAACAATAAAACAGTTCATGAGCGATTCTGGCCTTGGCGATTGTTGGCGGCTTCAGCACCCAGACTCCAAATGCTACTCTTTTTTTTTTTTTTTTTCCGGTCCACCACTCCTATTCCCGTATTGATTATTTTCTAACCAGCAACTCTATAATGAAAAATATCTCTGATTCAACTATTCATCCCATAGTCATTAGCGATCATGCCCCAGTTACAATTAAATGGAACATAACGAACCAACAGCGACCAATTAGCAAATGGCGTTTTAATACATCCCTCTTACAAGACCCAAATTTCATCAGTTTTGTTGGGAGAGAGGGGCATTCTTTCTAGAAATGAACGGCTCCCCTGAATCATCTCCTTCCCTTCTGTGGGAAACAGGAAAAGCAGTACTCAGAGGAAGAATCATCTCATATTCAGTATACAAAAAAAAGAAGGAAAAAGAACAGGAAGTAGAACTCAACAATAAAATTAAACAGTTAGAAGAAACCAATGCAAGCAACCCAACTGAAGAAACACAGGCAAAACTTAGGAAACATAAATTCAAACTCAATGAAATACTCAATAAACACACTCAATTTATGATTCACCGTCTAAGGCAGGAAAACTTCCACCATAGCAATAAATCAGGTAAATACTTAGCAAATCAAATCCAACGTAACAAAGAAAAATCAACAATCCCGGTCATAAAGAACTCAGCAGGGAAGCTAACCAGCTCACCTGAAGAAATAAATCATGTTTTTTACCAGTTTTACAATAAACTATATTCTTCAGAAATAAACCCCAACCAGGAATTCATAGACTCTTTCCTAAACAGCATTGAATTACCACAACTCAATGAGACCGAAATAAAAAACCTAGAATCACCTATAACTCAACAAGAACTGTTTGATGCCCTGAAACAGATGCCCGATAATAAAGCACCAGGTCCGATGGCTTTCCTGCTGAGTTCTACAAACAATTTTGGACCATCTTAGCTCCACTTTTCATCAGAATGATTAATGAATCAAAACAGAAAGGACGTCTTCCAACTAGTTCCACCACAGCCTCAATTTCACTGCTCCTCAAGCCCAATAAGGACCCAACATTGCCATCTAGCTACCGACCAATTTCTCTCCTCAATGTGGACAATAAGATAATCGCAAAAATGCTAGCACACAGATTAGCAGAGGTCACCCCATCCATTATCCACCCAGACCAAACAGGCTTCATTAAAGGTAGAATTTCATCCACCAACACCCGCAGACTGTTAAATATAATGTATCACTCTACAAATTTTCAAGATAATACCATCATAGCAACTCTGGACGCAGAAAAAGCTTTTGATAGGGTGAACTGGAATTTCCTGTTTTCCACATTAGGGAGGTTTGGCTTCGGGGAGTCGTTCATTAACTGGATTAAACTTCTATATACCTCTCCTTCAGCCACAGTAATCACCAATGGACTAACATCACAAAGTTTCACTCTTCACCGGGGAACTAGACAGGGGTGCCCACTCTCCCCCTCACTATTTACAATCTTCATTGAACCCCTAGCAGCTGCCATCCGTCAGAACCCCCTCATCAAAGGTGTCCAGACTCCATAAAAACCAAAAGCAATGGGAGGACTAGAGGCCCCACACTTCCAGCACTATGCCCTGGCCAACCAGCTCCACTTCATCCACAAATGGCTACACCCCACCCCCTCAGACAACACCTGGTTAGACCTAGAACAAACAATCTGTAAAGAAATTAAAATCTCAGATCTCCCTTTCTGCAGTCAGTCGTCCAAAATCATCCATCCTTCAAAACCCCAACAATTTCAGCTACTCTGACAGCCTGGTGGAGATTCTACCACATCACTGATTCACCTATAGCACCATCAATTCGCGCCCCGATTTGGAATAACCCAGATTTCACCGTCAATAAAAAAAACACTTAACTTTCACACATGGATGGGAAAGGGCATCACTCACCTTCAACACATTCTTCAAGACAATAATCTGGCCTCATTTTCCTGTTTGGTCCAGAAGCACGGCATCGAGAGTAAACACTTCTTACAATACCTGCAAATTAAATCATCTATCCTAGGAAAAATTAACATCCAGACAGCTAACCTTGACATTCCCCACCAATCTCAGAGCTGCTTAATATTCCCTCTCCCAAAAAATACTCTCCCAAATTTACAAAATTATATCTCGTTCAGAAAAACAATTGGCCTGCCATATCACAAATGGGAATCAGACTTATCAATTACTCCCCGGTGCCGACTTCTGGACCAAAATGTGCAAAAACATCTACCTCATGACAAAGAATAGTAATCTACAACTAATACAATACAAGGTTCTTCACAGATTCCACTTCACTGCACATAAATTGGCTAAAAATGGGGTTTGGCTCGGATCTTTGCACTCACTGCACACAAAATAACCCAGATGCATACATTCATGCGGTTTGGCATTGCACTCCAATCAACCACTTCTGGGTGAGTGTCACAAAATCTCTCTTCCATCTTTGGCTGTCACATCCCAGCATCCCTTCCTTATGCATACTTGGTGATACATCCACAGTCAATTTAAGCAACTCCTGCAATAAAACACTGCTGGTAAGCTGACTATCGCCAAGAAAACAATCCTCATGAACTGGAAATCTAAGAAAAAGCTCACATCACTCATTGGAAAAACTTGTTAACAGACTATATATCATTAGAAAACCTATCAACTACAAACTTAATCAATACTCAGGATACAACCTCTCCTTGGTACCCCCTTTATCACCTACTTACAGTCCTGACCCTCTTTGCCTGAGTTCCATCTCCACACGATCATAACACACTTCATCAACAGATACACATATCATCGAACACTAGGCAGGGGGGGGTAGCTGGAACTATTATTATTATTATTATTATTATTATTAGTAGTAGTAATATAAATAGCATCCCCTTCTTTCCCTCCCCCTTTATTTACATTCTCTGATAAACTTTACTAATTTCACTCTTTCTCTCTGCCTCTCCCATCGTTATTCTGCCGGGGCCCCATTGGATGGCTTGGGAGACTCGGTCCTGGCGGGTCGCTGTGTGGTTTTGGCATTGGTTGGGTCCTGTGGGTTATCTATTGGCCCTGGGCCCCGGTGTGCACCCTCCTCATGCAGCTCATGCACACGCCTTGTCCTGGAAGCACACAGCACGCTTTTACTCTCTTTTAATCGCACTACATGTTAGGTGACATACATAAACAAAAACTACAAAACAGGCTAGGGTAAGAGTGGAGTGCAGGTAGATGCCTCATCAGGTGTCTATCTGCATGCCTCACTTATTTTAATGCACACATTACAGAGGAGGCATACATCTTACACAGGGTAAGTGGGGTGTGCATGGGGAAATCCTGACAGATATTCACCATGCATGCCCACTTCTTTAATGCTACACTCTAGATAGACCCCTCAACCTAGCCATTCACATACTGTACATATTTAGGTCAAGAGTGGCGTGTTGGGTGAAGGTCTGGGTGTGGTTGGTCGTGGTAGTGGGGGATGTGTGCATATGCTGGGGGCCTGGGGCGATGGGTGGCACGCAGGTCCTCCCCTCTGTCAGCTCGTCGCAGTATAACTGCAGGGGCTGGGTGGAACTGTGGCCATTAATGGGCGCCCAGGTTGGCAATCAGTCAGGCAATCAACCAGGCAATCAGTTATTCCTATTATTATACTTATCATTAATAGAATAATTACAACTCCTCTCCTCTGAAACCCTCCCTCTCTATGTTCCAGCTTCTCTCCTCCTGGCCCAACAGCAAGCCAGCCTTATACATATCTTGCACACACACACACACACATACATCCTCACATACTCACTACCCTCACCCCCATCCCCACCCCCATCCCAACACCACCTCATTCACACTCTTAGAGCTACCATCCGCACCCCCATCCCCCTTCTTTTCATTCCGGTCATCAATTTCATCCCTGATAATCATATCTGTAATCATCCTGGACGCAAATCATCCTTAGCCTTTCTGTTATTAATGTTATTTTGTGTTATGTTTGTGGAAGCCAAGTCAATGTGATGTCTTGTTAAGTTACAGTATGTGTTTATGTAATGTATGTCTGTTTGTTGTATGTAGTATTCATGTGCATGTCCTGTAATGTCAATGATGTTTGCAAATAAAAAAAAAAAAAAAAAAAAAAACAGTAAGTTCATTGCCCAGTAGCAAGCGAATCCAAAATGGGAGTCGTGCATAGAGCCCATTAAAGTGTAAGCTAATTGTTGCAGCACATGCTCCGCGAACGGAGGGAACGCTTCACTTGTGTACCCTGTACAGCCCCCCTGTCACTCAATCTTCCCAGCGCTGTATCCTCCCCTCTGCTTCTATGTCCTTCTCTCACTTGTTATGTCTCTCTCTTTACACCTTGGCAGCTTACCTTGCACAATTAGATAGTACTAAGGAGTTGTATGAATCTTTGCAAATGCCCAAACACATACAATTATCGCACATAAAAACAAAGATTTTTCCAGATTTGTGTTAGTGTAATATCTCTGTGCAGTAACAGGCAATGCTCTTGGGCAGGCAGCTTTAGTGGGTCTGATGGACTGTAAGTGAGGGTTATTGCTTCTCTCCATGTCACCGGGTGAGGGATCTCAAAGCCTGGTGCACTATTGGTGGACTAACTCCTCTCCTCAGGCAAAGTACAATATCCGTAACACCCCCACAAGAACAGCTGGCTTTTTGTGAACAAATATCAGGAAAAAGAGAAGAAGAAAGGGAAAAATAGCCTCTCATGCCTGACCCCTGTGACCTGGCCTTGAGACAATAAAAACACAGACCTGGGCCTTCAATACCATACATGGGACACATAAAAGAGTGCCGCCATTTTTTTTTTTTTTTTTAAATGTTCCCTTTTGTTAGGAAATAAAAGTTTCACGGTCTGGGAGGTAATGCATGGTTGAATGGGCCTATATTCTGGAGATCTCATCACATTGCAGGGTTATTCTTATTCGGAGCTCCTTCTGGTTAAGGATATGCTGCCTGTCCACCCGTCCATTCATCCATCAGTACAAAAGCGACCAAAAAGCGAGAGAGGAGAGACTATAACAAAGGCATCAGATGGACGGTTGGGGAGTATCCAGGATTAAGTCACGGCACACTGAGCAAGTCAGATGTCCAGATGCAAATCCAGAAGTGAAAAAAAAATGAATGAAAGTGTGCCCAACAACACTCCCCAGATACACAGGGCCGTTTGAAGAGAAACATGTGTCCCTGATCTGCAAGCCTGGATTCATTCCATAAAGGCTAATTAGTCATTTGTACTGGGTTTGCAAAAAAAGGTCCTTGGAGCTGGAATGCTAGTGTGATTTAATTTGGTTTGTTTTTTTTCAAATTATTTTGCTTTGACTCAAACTCTTATCTTCTACTGTCTTTATTGTACAGTGGAGTTTAGTTATTTGTTTATACTTATACTTATGTTTACCATTTCTGCTGTAAGTGCATGTTGTGTGTGATGTCTGTATGCTACTGAGACCCTTGAATTTCCCCAAGTATCTATCTATCTATCTAAACACAAAGCCCTTGAATAGACATATGGCATATAAAGCATTGTAAATATTTACACCGATACTCATTTTAATATTTTTTAAAAAATGAAAATGTACTATTTGAATTCACAGTATTCACTCAAATACTGTGTCACACACACAAGCAGACCTAAACATCACACACAACATTTTTCTCTCTTGGGAACCACAGCAATTACAATGTTTCACAAAAGTCAAAGTGGCAGTCATGGATTATTTGCTAAGACAATGGATGAACATAAGACCCAGCACCAAACACTGTTCGAGATGATTTTGTCATTGTCAGTCGGTTGATTGGGTGATTGTCAGCCATTCATTCATCTGAGAAAAGGCTGTCAGCTCTTTTATATAAGCAAGAGTGTGTGTGAGAGAGAGAGAGAGTGAGAGTGGGGGGCACAGAAGGATGAAGAATGGTTCACACACACAGTATGCTTGTGCTTAAGAGGGCAAACTTGAAACATTGAGAGACACTTGAATGGTTCACACACACAGTATGCTTGTGCTTAAGAGGGCAAACTTGAAACATTGAGAGACACTTGCAATATGTGTGTGTGTGTGTGTGAGAGAGAGAGAGAGAGAGAGAGGGGGGACAGAGGGATGAAGAATGGTTCACACACAATATGCTTGTGTTTAAGAGGGCAAACTTGAAACATTGAGAGACACTTGAATGGCTCACACACACAGTATGCTTGTGCTTAAGAGGGCAAACTTGAAACATTGAGATACACTTGCAATATGTGTGTGTGTGTGTGTGTGAGAGAGAGAGAGAGAGTGGGGGACAGAGGGATGAAGAATGGTTCACACACACAATATGCTTGTGTTTAAGAGGGCACACACACACACACACAAAAGAACACACTCTTTTTTTTAGACATAACATAAATACTAGGACTGTCAATCGATTAAAAAAATAATCTAATTAATTACATACTCTTTGATTAATTAATCTAAATTAATCGCATATATAATTTTTGCTCTGAAAGTATTTTCAACATTTAAATTCAAATGAATCATTGAATAATCAGCATTAGTGACATTAAAGTTCAAAAACTCTTATTATTATTTTCACTGTTCAAATAATGGCCATAATAATCTATGATATGACCTAATATGCTAAGGAAATAAATTCAAAACTGCTTCGGGAAGACGTTTTTTCTTCACATACAAGGCATTTCAGGCCACAGATATAACCTAGGGGACACAATGAAAATAAATTAACACTCCCCTCAATGTCAACACTTATTCCTTTGCATTGATGTGCGACTATAGAGTTGATGAACTCCGGTGATATGCAAATTCCTTGCTGCAGACATTGCAAAGGACTTTATTTTCAACACTTTGTTTTTATAACACCATCAGGCCGTTTTTTAAAAGTAAATGTTCCAATCAATGATCTAGGCAGCACGTTTTCTTCTCTCTCCTTCATTTTACAGTCTAATTTTTACTGACTAGAACGGCTCGGGGTCAAAGGTCATAAGGAATCGATTAATCTACACTAATTTTTTTAATCAGTTATTTTTTCTCAAATTAATTAATCGAAATTAATTAGTTATTTTGACAGCCCTAATAAATACTGTATGTGTTTGTGTTTCCCTGGGAAACCTTCGTCTCGTAGGTGTGGATACAATGGACCGAGGCTTCTTCCGGAAGGTGGATGTCCCGGACCATGCCCACTACATAGTGGCGTTCTTCGTGGTGGTGATCGGTGCTGTGGGGGTGGTGGGTAACGCGCTGGTTATCTACGCCTTCTTCAGGTAGGCCACCACATCACAGGAGGAATTTGAGACACTTTTTGGCTGAAGAGGCTGATTGTGTTTGTTATAAAAGGGATGATTCTTTTAAAGATTTTAGTAATGCAGACCTTGTCTTATGGATTGATTATTTTTTGATGGTGTGACTGATTTCTTTAGTATCACTATCTGAGTTATTTAGTATCACTATCCGAGTTGTGTTGTACACACATTGCCATCATGGTCACAGTAGTGTTCTCTACTAGAGAGAGAAAAAACGCAAAAGGCTTCATTACAACATTTCTATCCAGTTTCATGAGATGAAACAGACCATCAAACTAATTACTGTGTATCACTTTCTCCTACTCAAGTAGGCACATTGGGACTTAGGACTTTGGAGCTTTGCAGAGCTCCTGAGGAATATTGGTCACTTTTTTACTCAGATAATTAACATCATGTTCTGTCATGAGTGTGTGCCTTTTCCTCCACATTTTCTCCCATTTCCGCGTAAACACCCCTGGTTAAAGGGCAGGGTGCTGCCATGCGGAAATGAATCTTTAAAATGCTGATGAGCATTTCATCATTTATAAATATGACATCGCAGTGAGGCGAGGGGCTCTGCAATTGAACGTGATCCCTTCTGACATGGTACTCAGCGTTGCAGATGGGACTTATTTTAGACTCTGTGGGACAATTGTCCTCCAAGAAAGGACAAAAGAGGCTGGTTCCTTCGGAGAGCTCAAGTTTCTCTGTACTGACCGGCTTTTTCCCCCTTTTGCTCTGGGCAGGCAAGTGGCTACTGGGAGCTCTGGGCAGGCAAGTGGCTACTGGGAGCTCTGGGCATTTGTGTCTCGGAGATAGGTCCCCTGGGCGAGCGTGACTCAAGCGCGTCTGACAAGGACCTAAAAGCACGGCGAGGGCCCCTGTGGAGGCTAGCCGACATGCTTTCTGCATTTGTTGCTCTCAGTGTTACAGCATCAGTCCGGCCTCTCGGGCACGCCGGTGTGTGCATCTCCAAGATCACGTATTTTTAGACAAAATGTCCTTTACGGGCGTCCATTTTCAGGGATGAGGGGGGGTGGTGGTGTGTGTGTGTGTATGTGTTGGGGGCATCTGATAGGGTGAAGCATTCCTCTGTGGAGCTTTCTCTCAGCTTGAGGTCGTAGGATCCATCCTAACTGCTGTGAATGCTGCTGCTGCTGCTGCTGCTGCTGGTTGAGAGTCTCTCGGTTGTCTTTAGCTGGTGGGAGCAGCACACTGTTGCTCTATAAAGCCCTCCAGGGCCACCGGCCAAACCCATGTGATGCAGCACTGAACACGGATGAGAGTGTGCTGAGAGTTTGCAGACACATTCTCTTGACAAGGGGATGTTTTCAAAGCAGACTTCGAGGAACAGTAAAAGCAATCTGGAGGGCAGTTGTAAGAAGCGATAGAGGTGCTTTGTCTGTAGTTGGCAATGTGTGTGCAATAGCTGAATGATTATGTTTTGGTAAAGACAGAAGAGTTTTATGTTGGCATTACGTGACATGCACAAAATGGGTAATTTGTTGTAGTTCTTCTCATCATTGTTCCTGATTATGTTCTGATCATTTTCTGTGTGGATGTCGATGTGTGGAAATGCATTGCCTCATATTCTGGAGACATATTAGCATAGAAAACACACGTGCAGATCAACATCAACATGGTTTCAATATGTCAATTTCACCTTTCAGAAACACGTTAAAAAATGGCTGAAAAATCCAACATGGTATACTGAGGGTACCCCAATAAATTGGTGTGAAGATTTCAGGTCTCATGATTCAATAAAGGTGCAATAAGACCACATGGACCATATAAGACCAGAGAACTCCCCAAATACTTTGTAACATCTTGAATAAGTGGGTCATTACAGCATTGGGAACATGATAGCATTGCAGGTGGCAATGCTTTATGGCTTGGTCTTAAAATATTGATATACTTTTCAAGCTCTTTTGAGAGTGTGATTGCCTGATTAGGGATCCAAGTCTGAACAACTCAGATGAGGCTTGACACTCTCATATTTCCCTCGGCACAGTGCAAATATGAATGCACAGACCAGTTATTTGTGGCAAGCGCTTATGAAACCACAGTGCATGTACTGTATAGTTAGATAGATAGAGATAGATAGATAGATACTTTATTGATCCCCAGGGGAAATTCAAGGTCTCAGCAGCATACATACAACACAAACACATTCTTTGACAGCAGAAAGAGTAATTAAAGTATATAATATAAAAACACAACTAAGCAATAAGGACAGTAGAAGATAAAGAATATGCTAAATATATTAAAATACAAATTATACTAACTAACACTTAATACAATATATAAAAATATACTAAAATACTAATGACAAAAATACAAATTATACTAAACACTTAATCTAAATCAATTCTAAAAAACAGTATCCACATAGTGGTGATTAATCAATCAGAGGCGCTTGCAATGACTGCAATGTTGGGAGATCAGGCAGTCAGAGTTTATCTCAGTCACTTTGGTGCATTTGTTGAGTCATTATTAATGTTTGCCCAACAGTTCTCAAAACAATTGTACACGTCAGTATCATCATAATAACAAGTCCTTGTTCACAAACAAGTGAGTCAGAATGCTGTCAATGTAACAATGCAAACAATGCAGTTTTGATGACAATGATTGCTAATGCACAATGCCATTCTTTCTCTGTGTGGCATATATCAATTTGAACTGTACAATGTTACATAATTATTGTAGGCTATGTGGGATCAGGTTTCATATGTACAGTAAACCTTTAAAATACTATTTGTAACATAGTTTGTTGATGATGACATTCTTCACATTTTTTGTTTGTTCAAAATAATGACAAATTACTTTTACAATGTTACAGTAATCAGATGATATAGTGGCTGAATATTTAGTTTTGAGATGTTTCAGTTCTGCTTTGAGGAATGAGCCCAAGTGACTGAGTAAAACTGTACAACTATAAGCTTCTGAGCAGATTCACAACAAACACTTTTGTCATCTTGTAAGGCTCAAAGATGATGAAGTAAAGTCCTTGAATACAAGAGTATAAGACAGTGTTGGCCCCTTACATAAGTTGGAAATTGATAGCTCTATATATTGCCTCATGCAAGGTTTTTCACTGAAAGATATCCACTGTTCTACTGGAAAAATCACAACTTAAGTTCAAGTTTAAATTTACTTCTATGGGAGTATATTGAACAAACATGACTGCAATATGTTGTGGGTCCAAGACATTACGTGTCTTGTACAATTACTAGGACTAAATTCAATTCTAAATCTAACTGGGAGCCAGTTTAATGACCTGCGGTCTGGAGTAATGTGCTCTGTTTTCCTTGTTTTAGTTAAAATTCTGCCTGCAGCATTTCAAATTAGCTGTAGCTGTCTAATGGACTGTTTGGGGAGGTCAGTTAGGAGAGCTTTGCAATAGTCAACCCTGCAGGATATTAAGGCATGGATGAGATTCTCTAAACCCTGTTTAAAAACAAAATCTATGGTCTTGAGGTGCCAAAATGCTGATTTAGTTATAATTTTAATGTAATCACTGAAACCCGTGGCAGTGTCTGTGTGAGTGTGTGTGTTTGTGTGTGTGTCTGTGCGTGTGGATGTGCGTGTGTATGCATTTGTGTGTGTCTGTGCATTTGTGTGCATGTGTGTGTGTATGTCAATTTGTCTCCATCTCCTATAGAGCCTGACCGATATGGGATTTTCAAGGCCGATACTGATTTCGATATTTGATTTTTTCATAAACCGATAACCGATATATTGGCTGATTGTCAATTTTAACAAACGCAATCTGAACATGTTTTCCCATAACAAAGTTCTAATCAAGGTGGGGCATTATGTATTTGAATAGGCCTAAATATCAAGTTTCCTAATGAAAGGCTCTTCATACTGTAATTTATTGTTTTAAGAAATAAAAGAGTGCATAGAATAGAAAGAATAGTAAGAATAAAAGAGGTCTTTGTTCTGTGACAACCACATTGCCATAATCTAGATTGTGAGCAGATTACACTTTATGACTATCCCTTATGCAAGCAAAACATTTTTCAAGTATGATCACTTTACTTTACTTTTAGACTTTGTAGCCTAAACCATGCTCTTCTTTCTTGAAACACCTTTGTTGGAATTGAAACTTTAGCTCAGATGCTCATATTTATTTTGTGTAGACTTTTTGTGGTCTTAATGTAACATTTTACAAAGCACTCACAGAGCCACCAAGGACTGTGTCAACAGCAGAAAAATCTATTTAGCAAAGCAGAAGTGTCCCAGCCCGGTGTTTAGGATGCATCGTAAACAGGTAGCCTATTTATGCCCTGCTGTCACATTAGTGAACGTTAGCATTGTGGCTAACTAACTAGCTTCTGTCAGTAGGCTATGGTCAGAAAAGAAAAGCATGACAGTCAAAAGAGACAATTGCAGTGCTGTTATCAATTTGCTCAGTATAACCGCATTTATGTTTCACAAATACACCAACAATCAAACTAGCCTCTATCACTCAACCAATACTAACGTTAACGTTATTTTATCCATGGGCATAACATTAAACTGGTGTAAGATTAAATTATTAAAACCAAGCATGTCCAATAAACATTCTCAGGTTTATTTAGGCTTCAAGAAGGAAATGGGAATTACATTTGACTGGAAAATCATCCTACCATGAATACACAAGCCACAAAGTGGTGAAACCGTAAGCTACTGTTGCGTTGTTATTGTAGGAAATCACAGTGAAGTGGGACCAAGTCAAGTAATGCATGTGTGTTTTGCAGCAAGACGCTGCTCCATCTCCAACTGCATAATGCCAATACTGGAAATGCAGCCTAAATGAAGGATCAATATTCGGTTTTCCTTTACTGAATTGAACATGATTTATCGGCCGTTATAATAGCCGATACCGATAGTTTGGAAAATATCGGCCGATATTATCAGCCCACCGGTAAATCGGTTAGGCTCTAATCTTCTAGTCCATCCCCTCTTTGTGTAGGCTGTTTGTGTGTGTGTGCAATCGTGTGTGCCTGTGTGTATGTGTGCGAGTGTATGTGTGTGAGTGTGTGTGTGCCTGTGTGTGTGCCTGTGTGTGTGTTTATGTATGTGTGCGTCTGTGCATGTGGATGTGTTTACGTGTGTGTGTGTGTGTGTCTGTGTGTGTGTGTCTGTGTGTCTGTGCATGTGGATGGAGTGGCCCCCAGGGACCAAAAGAAAAATTTGCGTAAAAGTATAGTGGAACTACATACCCACCATGGATGGAAATTGTGCAAACATGTTGTGAAAACTGACCATGATTTGTGGCCCTGTTGAGAAATCAACACAATCCTTTAACACCATAGAAGATATTTAGTCCATATAAAAATCTGGGCCTAATCTCACTGTTGTTTAGGAGAGACTAGGGAGATAATCAGAAGATCTCTGTTTCCTGTGGGCCACTTAACAGGCCTGCTAATGGACCGTAGGGCTGTTTTTCAGAAAACATCACTGATTTAACAAGTGGACCAGTGGAGGTTGTGGTGGATATGTTTGATTCAATACATTAGCATACATTCAACTGATCAACTGATTTTTCTGCTGCATAACTATGCTACTAGCTGTAGCTGGTACAAAGCATAACATAATTCTTACATGTAAAAGGGGTTAATGTGTTGACACCCATAGAACATAGAGAGACTGACATATTGGTGCGATTCCTGCAACCATTTCACTTCCCTTCCCTGTGTAGGTTGGTTGTTGAGATCAGTGCACTTCTCAATTAATCAGGGTCGACAGGACCTTGGCCACATCCCCCACTTGTTTCTGTGGCTGCATATGTGACCGCCATGTACATAATGTAAACATATAAGATTATGCAACACAATCATACTCAGATGAGTCGGCATTGAAGCAGGACATGTCTGCTGTCTCTCTTTTGTTCCTATTCCTGAGAGTCTAGGAGAGCCCTCAGGGGATAAGCTCCGACCAATCAAAACGCGGACTCCTGGAATTGCTCCACCTCCTGCTTGTTTTGATGGGATGTGCTTAGTGGTGCATGAAGCGAAAAAATGCATCTCTGAGCGTCGCCTCCACTTCATGTCTCTCACAGCTCAGCATGTGGGTCTGCACTGAGGCATCATGGGTCATTTTCATTGGCCAAGATGCTTTGACTGCCTCAGTAAAGGATAGTGGGGCCAACGTTCTGATATGATGCAGTGATTTGTTTGATAAATCAGTGTTGCCCATAGGCCTATGTAAAAAAATATGTTTAAAAGTATTAAAGTAGTTCAAAAGTAAATACATAGTAAAGCAGTTATAAAACATACATGACATACATGTATACATTTTTGTGATCTCTTTTTGTATCTTCTTTCATTACTTTCAAATCCATGTTATTGGCCAGTTTACCTGTGAATTCTACACTATTGAACTACTTTCAGATATGGAAATGTTTGCCGTTTTAATTGAGTGTGTTTGGGAGCCGTGCCAGAGTGGACGAGTATGCCGTCCTCTGGACGAGCTTCAGCCTTCCACCTCTGCCATCCTGCTGGGCTGAGGACGCAAACTGTGGAAGTATTAGCCCACCCCCGATCTAACACAATCACCAGCCTATGCTACACACACACACACACACACACGCACACACACACACACACATGCATACACACACACACACACACACATGCATACACACACACACACACACACGCACGCATACACACACACATGCATACACAAACACACATGCATACACACACACACACACACACACACACACACACACACACACACGGTAGACTGTGCTTTGTGATCTTGTGATGATGGTGCATGATCTTCTCTACACTTCTACTGGTCTGTCACCTTTAGCTTCCACACAAAGGTGTGACAATTACTTTGTGAAAACAAAATCTATACGTGTTCTAAAATTGACATGTAATATATAAAATTGTTTCAAAATCATTATTCTTCATTTACCAGGACTGTAAGGCGCATTCCAGTGTTTTAGATTCAAATGTACATACTGTACACAGTAGTGTATGTCTGCAAGCCAAACTAGACTGTCCAGGGCATCTTCACGTGTCAGTTGCTTGAACGTTTAAGTGCTTGAGATGCCTGTTCTGCGGCCTAGTTGCTCAAGTCCCAAATGCACATGGGCAGAAACAGCTCCAGGTGCCGGATTGCGGACATGTGTTCCGTGGTTGATTGACCGTCGAGGGAACACTACCGGCCACGCCTCCCCTCCCCACTGTCCATTACTTTGTTCATTTGACGTCAGTGCTGTCAATGATTTGACCATTTGCTGCACATTTTCTACGGAGTAGGGTTACTTTGGAGTGTTTTTTTTTTTTTTTCGCTGTCCCATGGGTCCAGCTCAACCAAACCCACTGTTTGTTTTAATGTCAGGTGGATTTCAAGGTGATTATTTTAGGGTGGAATTGTTTTTCCCCCTTTCTCAACTCAGGGGAGGGCCAAACAAGGCTGTACAATATGTGCTGAACATATTGTACAGACAAACAAAAAAATGTAAACAAAATAAAGTAAATTTAACCCATATGCTCTGTTTTTTATCATGTCTTTCCATCATTGACATCCAGTATCCTGGCAGTGGATTATGTTAAACAAACCTCACCTACTGAAAATAGTCTATTTTCCCCCCAAATCCTTTCAAAGGTCCATCAGCACACACTTTTCATAATGAGTGGATTTTCCCTAACCTGGATGAAAGCAGCCATATGAAAATCAATGTTGACCCACAAGTCCCTTTGACCCTCTTACTCCTGGCTGATGCAAGACAGTGTGATGAGGCTGATGTTGGAAAGGTTTTCTTGGAAAACAGGAGGCATTTCCAGTTACAGGAGATTAAGCAGGCAATGAAGTATGCCCCCTGCTGATTGCCATTGTCAGCTGGGTCCTAGCGCCTGCTGTGGTCAGTGGGTGGGGGTGGTGGGATAGGAACCTAAGGGGAAGAGAGAGAGAGAGTGAGTGGCGACTGCAGAGCTTCAATCAGAGATAATTGTGGTTTGTTGGTGCTGGATTAATGCACAAGTGTCCAATCAGACTGATAGTGGTGCGATGCAAATTCCGACCACCTGATGATTAAGAGAGCATGAAGGATGGAAATCAGTGGTGTTTGAAGAATGTGTTTTCAGCCTGCAGGCAATGGCAAATGGCTTTCTTTCTGCTCATTTAGAGGTGTTGTTGCAGTAACACAGGTGGTGTTCAACTGTGTAGGCTACTGGAGTTGCATTTACCTCCTACTGTAAGATTAACCTCTGATTGTAAATGTTTTGTGTGAATCAGAGGTACTGCATATGCAGACAGGAAGTGATATTTCCTCTGGTGCATTTGGAGTCTGGTACTGTTCAAATGTTATTTATAATTTAGAGACTAGCCTACTGTTTAAATCAGTGAACACAATATAATAGCCAATGTATTTCTGTGAGCATTGTTTGTTTTAAGAAGGATAGGTATGTCAGTGAATGAATAAACAGTATATTATATGATTAATAACAGTGAGACGATTGTTTTACACACAGTACATGTTGTCTGAATGCTTAATTAAATTATTTTTTCCCTTGTTTCAGCAACAAAAAGTTGTGGACACCAGCAAACTATTTCATCTTAAGTCTGGCTGTGGCTGACTTCCTCATGGCCATCACACAGTCCCCCATCTTCTTCATCAACTCCCTCTACAAGGAGTGGGTGTTTGGTCAGACAGGTAGACTACACTCCTTTGTGCACTAAAAAACAATCAAATAATTAAAACGTAGCACCAAATTTGTGTATGTTCGATGACAATGAATATATATTCACAGGCTGTAAGATCTATGCGTTCTGTGGGGCCTTGTTTGGGATCTCCTCCATGATCAACTTGCTTGCCATCGCCATTGACCGCTACATTGTGATCACCAAGCCCTTGCAGGCCATACGGTGGACATCCAAACGTCGCACTCTTCTCATCATCCTCGTGGTGTGGCTTTACTCGCTAGCCTGGAGTCTGGCTCCTCTGCTCGGATGGAGTGAGTCTCTCTCTCTCTCTCTCTCTCACACACACACACACACACACACACACACACACACACACACTGCATGCACTGGACAAACATACTGCCCCACCACAAATGCGTTTTCACTCAGACATATCAGACATATGCATTGCATTGACATTTGCACTTGCAAGTCTTTATCATTTGATAGTGTTCTTCCTAACAGACACAGTGCTGTGGAAGCCTACATAGCATATATGAAAGCTGTGATGTGCAATAATTTGTTATTTCGTATATATATCTATACATAATCAGTCAGTCTTTCAAAACATTCTCTGGGAATGCAACCAGTAACCTTATTGACCAGTTGAGCAGAACAGCAGGAGGCTTCCAGCTGGGAGCACTGAGAGGGGAGGTGATGTGGAGAGCTTCAGATAATTAGACACCGTGCTACGCTACGTATAAGTATATATACTCTTTTGATCCCGTGAAGGAAATTTGGTCTCTGCATTTATCCAATCCGTGAATTAGTGAAACACACTCAGCACACAATGAAGTGAAGCACACACTAATCCTGACGCAGTGAGCTGCCTGCTACAACAGTGACGCTCGGGGAGCAGTGAGGGATTAGGTGCCTTGCTCAAGGGCACTTCAGCCACTTCCTACTGGTCGGGATTCAAACCAGCAACCCTCCAGTTACAAGTCCGAAGCGCTAACCAGTAGGCCACGGCTGCCCCAAGAAGCTGCTGAGATGAAGATGCTGTACTCTGTATGGCTGCAGTCATACACTGTGGTGTTCAGCCACAAACAATTTGTGAGGAGTAGCCTACTGCTCTGGTGTACTGGGTGTCCCTGTCCTCTTCAGTTTAGGGACCATTTTGACATGCCCTGATGAAGGCTGTGATGCCCAAACGTGTAGCCATTTTTTTTTTTTTTAACTGAATAGCCATGTGAGATTAAAGGCTTTTAAGGCCTCAGATTTTCTTTAAAACATTTGACATTGTGGTGTGTCTTTGTTGTAACAGGTTCGTACATCCCAGAGGGCCTGATGACCTCCTGCACGTGGGACTACGTCACCTCCACGCCCTCCAATAAGAGCTACACCCTCATGCTCTGCTGTTTTGTCTTCTTCGTTCCCCTGGGGATCATATTGTACTGCTACCTCTTCATGTTCCTGGCTATACGTAGCACTGGCAGGTAGGCACACTGCAACAGCCTCCTCATGTGGTTAGGTTAGGTTACTTAGTAGACAGTTTTGTCCAAAGCCACTTACTGAATATGAACATTGCAATAGTTAAGATTTGACTGTTTTTTTTTTTCAAAACAAATTGGTAAGTCTATGTTAAGCAAAATAGTATGAATAACAATAATATCAATAATTAAAATAAACAAAACCATAAATATACAAACCATAACTAATTAAATGTAAGCTGAAGAGATGAGTCTTTGAGTCTTTAAACCCCTCTTCACATAACACAACACTTGTTGTATGGCAGTGGCAATATTAGCAATCAATTCGCAAACACATAAATAAATGCATGAGTTATTGCATGTGTTACTAGGCCTACGTTTGAGTAGACAGCTGTATTGTTTTTGTTGTTCTCAATGTGACTTAATTCAGCCATGACAAGTTAATGTGTTTTGACAAGATGATTTTGACAAGGTGGCAACACCAAATTTAGCCCATCGAGGGTTTCACAATTCTCTGTTTCAAATTTTAACAACAATTGCAATGGACAGGCCAGTCTCCTGCAGTGCTTGGTGCTCCTCAGAACTAAGAGAGACCCTTGGTCAAATGGTTGAAGACATACAGTGCCACAACAGGGGTCCGAATGATGTAGCCTTGTGTCTTGTCTAGCATAACCATAAGTGCAATAGATCAATTATTAGACTCTCCAGCGCTGTTGGCGTGGCAGTGTGCCACGTCTCTGTGCCATGGTAATGTTGTTTCCTTCTCAGGGGCATTCGAGTTTGTCCTTATCTCCACTCATCTCGCTGTCTTATAGAGATGTCGAGAGGCTGAGCAGTCACGGAAGGAAGTCCACCCTGATTCAGCAGCATTCCATAAAGACCGAGTGGAAGCTGGCCAAGATCGCCTTCGTGGTCATCATCGTGTACGTGCTGTCCTGGTCTCCGTACGCCGCCGTGACACTCATCGCCTGGGCCGGGTACGAGTCAGACGCATGGAACATTCTAGACTTGGGAAAGGGGAAATGCACAGCAGATATGGAAATATTCTTATCACTGGAGCACACTGACTTTCTTTTTACAAACTTAGCAAGCCTTTAGTGGTGTCCTGTTGTGTCAGGACAGCTATTTTTACATCTCTGTACACAGTGTATGGGCTTCATATCAAACTCAAATGCCCTAAAATACTGAGACAATGCTTCCTGATGACACACACACACATACACACACACACACGCAACCCCCCCCACACACACACACACACATACACACACACACACACACAGCTATTAATAGTTAGCGATGATGTTTATTTGAAGGGAAAGCTCAAGCCTCCTTTTCACTCCAAAGTTATTTAGATCCCTAAGTCATAAAGGACTTCCAGGGGTTTGCCAGTGAAGCTTCTTGTATACATATCTTTTTAATCCACAACAAAATGCTTTCCCCTTCAGTCATGTTAGCTCTTACACTAATGAGAAAAGTTAATATTTCCAATGGCTGAAGTCTAGATGCAAGACTGATTGTAGCCGCTACCAAACCTTTAGCTGAAGGCAAGCTAAATTGCCCTTGATAATGACACATCTTAAAGTTTATACCCACAGTAAGCAAACAAGGGAGTCTGAAGGCCTGGGGAACTCACCTGCCTCACATTATGTCATCTATTTGCATTTAGATTATGTGCAAAGTCAGGCAATGAACAAATTGTCTTGTGCATGAACGAAAGCTATTGTGTGGAATGTGGGAGCTGACCCACCAGTATTTACTGTAGGATCTTGGTCACTGTATTGAAATAGCCAATATATTTGCCTAGTTATTAAATAAGCTTTAGTTAGACTTTTGACTTTGCACTTTGCCCATCATTTACACAACAGTTAGTGTATTTCACAAAACAATTAGTGCAAACTGCACCTCATAGTGGATAAAATGCAAAAGCTTGTCTTGCTCAAAATGATTATGCTCAAAAGTAAATATTTATGCCAATGAAATGGTCAGTGCAATGAAAATGACAAGTCATGATGCCATTGTTTATATCAAGATAGTCAAACTGTTTTGTGTTTTGTGTTGTCAATGTGACAGTTTACTCTGTAAGTATTTTCTAATGAACAATGTGCAAGGCAGTACTGTTTTCTATTTCAAAACTTGAAAGTTGTACATTATTGTGTGTGGAGGGGGTTGATTGCAAGACAGTGAATATGTGAATAGGAAGTTTTTTTCTATTGACAGACATTGTGACAGTATAAAGAAAACAAAGGCTTTTACAGCATTGTGCAAATGAAAAATGGCCAATATACAGTAAAATACCCCTCGGTCAGAGCTGTGCACCACTGTACATCTTTCTATACATCCTCATGTTCCTGTCTGTCAGGTCATATATATTTATATATGCTGGACAGACGACAACTAGTTATGACAACTAGTTCAACACATTTGCATGTAATGACACAAGCGATGAAATAGAGCCAATTTGTTTTATGGGGTAGGACTATTCAGCAGTTTGACCAACATGACATTAGCCATTGAAAATAAAAAAAACAGCAGACATTTGTACAAAATCAGTTGCATGGATGTACAAAAGCATTGCTATTTGTTCAAAATAGGGAGAAACTGCTTCAATGATGTGCACAAGTGATTATATGATATGGAGTTTGAACAAACAGTTTTGAGAATTACCATTCTGATACGTGAAATGTGCCAAAGCAACTGAGAAAAACTGTAAGTTAAGGCTCTATATCTTATTTTATTGAATTACTGAGGAATTGTTTGGTGGTTCTGAAAACCCTGGGGATGGAGGCACAGTAATACCTAATTTACTGTGTAGCCTATCAGACAACAAACTGTGATTCGATAAAGTCTCTGCCACCCATAAGGTTTTTTACAATGGAGAAATCTACAAAGGTAGAATGTCAGAGATCAAACATGTAAAAATGTCAACATGTATAGACTCTATTTACTGTAGGGTATAATGTGGCTTTTCTGGCCTTGGAAATGGCCAGCCACCACTTCAAGTCCACCACAAGTCAGTTTGAATTTTATTTTGACCACTTTCTGTTAACCAATGTACTATAAACACACGGACAGGGGTGTCTGAAGGAGAAAAAAAAACACAAACATGCAGAAAAAGTCTGACCACTTTAAGTTCAGAGCCACAGTGATGAGATGGCAGCTGACATTTAATCATAACTTGAGGCAAGTTTCCGCAGAGTCTATGAAAATGTCACTTTGATACAGAATGATGTTTTCCATGATTGACTCCTGGCTCTTCCGTCTGACAGCACTTCTGTAGAAAAAGCTCTTCTTATGTCATCTTTAAGATGTCCACGTTTGTCTTGATTCGACAAGGCCAGTTTGGTGGGACCTTACTGCACATTTCCATGTTCATTTCACCATTTTGTCAGCACTAAGCAGAGCTAGAGAAGAAAAGATTAGTCCAGGGAGGCGTGTTGTAGGCCCTGTGGAGGTCTCTCAGAGTGGAGGAGAGACGAGCGGTTTGGCAGAGAGGGATGACGTGGCATGTGATCCCCTGCACACAGTGCTGCTGGGTCAACGCTGCGCAGGGTAAACATGTACACTTCAGGGATCATCTGATGACCCCAAACTGCACTTGGATACACACACACACATGCATGCACACACACATGCACACACACGTACACACACACACACACACACACACAGAGCATTTTTTAACGGTCCACTACAGAACACTTCACCCATATGAGTTTCTGTCTGATCATTTGCAAACTCGCCTCTTACAGGTATGGCAGTATCCTCACACCATACTCAAAGACAGTGCCTGCTGTTATAGCCAAAGCATCAGCTATATACAATCCATTCATCTATGCCATTATCCACTCCAAATACAGGTAAGTGCAGTCTGTTTGATTTGTGCACCCCCAACACACCACCCCCTCCTTGGTTTTACCTTTTAATTTCATTTTCATATTGAAGATATATTCAGGCAAGCAAAGTTCTTTCCAGTAATTTTGGGGCGTGAAGATAAAGATCTTTCAGTCTTTATGCTTCTGTTTGCCGTTTGTTTGTTTTTTGCTGAGCAGGGACACTCTGGCAGAGAAGGTACCGTGTCTGTACTTCTTGTCCCAGCCCCCGAGGAAGGACTGCATATCTGTGTCCAACAGCGAGTCTTCCTTCAGGGAGTCCATGCTCAGCAGGACGTCGAGTGGGTCCAAAAAAAAGTTCTACAGGATCTCCTCCATGTCCACCGGAGATACAGTGCGTTTATTTGTGGTTTGCATCTCTTTAAGAACTCTTCAAGTGTTTCTTTGTGTATTAGTTTATTTGTCAATTTCAATTCAATTTATTGTGCTTATATAGCGCCAAAACATTACACATGTATCATGGCGCTTTACAGAATGTAGGCAATCAGAGAAAAAGAAAAGAGGGAGAAAAGAAAAGGAAGAAAGAAAGAAAGAAGGCCCATGGGTAACAGGGGCGAGGAGGAAAAACTCCCTAGAATTGGAGATACATATAGGAAGAAACCTCGAGCAGATCCACGACTCAAGGGCCTGACCCATCTGCCTAGGGTCAATACGGACAGTAAGGTCTGTAAACAATGACAAATGCATATGACAGTCAGGTGTGGAAAATAAGACATGGTGTTTAAAGCACCTGAGGTGAAAGTTACAAGAGGTGGGATGATTACGTATCCGGTATGATAAAGCATTAATCATGATTTAGTGAGAGAAAGTGCAATAGTCCGGCATCGGAATTGTCCAGGAAATAAAGTTGTCAGGGGGCAAGTGGTGGGTCATCATACAGGCCAGAATCCGGGCAGAGTTGTCATAGGCAGGTGATGGGGCTGTACGGGCCAGGAATCCAGGTAGGGGGACAGTAATACAGCAGTCAAGGATGGGACTTCAGATGGGATGGGTAAGAGGAGGGCCAGGCACATTGATGGTTGATGACTGGTGATGATATACCTCACAAGTGAGGTACAGTAAGGGAGAAGAAAGAAATGTAGAATGGGTTAGTATTACTTGAAATCAATGTGGTTAATGTCAAGAAGTGATCAGTGGTGCTATATATTGTTACATTAAATCATAATGAGAATGGGCAAGAGAGGGAGAGTTGAGAGAAAGAGAGTAGGGGAGAGAGGAGAGGGAGGGGGTTGTACGGCGTGGCACATGAGAAGTCCATGACAGCACTATACTATAGCAGTATAACTAAGGCATGGTGAGGGGTAGTCGACACCAGCGCAGGTATGGTCAGTGACAACCATCTCACGCGCGACTGGGTGCCAGTCACACGAGGACTCAGCAGGGTGGTCCATTCCAAAATCCCCGAGATGGGTGAAGTTCACCACCGCATCATACCTAACTATGGGAGGCAGTAAAGAGGTATGTTTTAAGTCTAGACTTAAAAATAGGGAGGGTGTCTGCTAATCGAATTGAGGAAGGGAGATTATTCCAGAGGAGGGGTGCGCGATAGCTGAAAGCTCTGCCACCTACTGTCGTTTTTGAGATTCTTGGAATTACAAGAAGGCCAGTATTCTGTGATTGTAGCGGTCTGGGCAGGTTATATGGGACTAGGAGATCTTTAATGTATTCTGGTGCCTGGCCATTAATGGCTTTGTACGTTAGAAGTAATATTTTGAAGTCAATGCGACTTTTAACAGGCAGCCAATGTAGAGATGCCAGGATAGGGGAAATATGTTCATATTTTTTAGTTCTAGTGAGTGTGCGAGCAGCTGCATTTTGTATAAGCTGTAAGCTCTTTAGACAGGTGTTATTGCAGCCAGCATACAGAGCCTTGCAATAATCAATCCTTGAGGTTACAAAAGCATGGATTCATTTTTCAGCGTCTGGTAAGGATAAGGACTTCCTTATCTTTGAAATGTTCCTTAAGTGATAGAATGAAGTTTTGGTAATCTGTTTTATGTGATTACTTAGTGATAGGTCTTGGTCAATTGTAACTCCTAGATTTGTAACACTTGTGGATGAGGAGAGTCGAGAGTCAGTAAATGTAGCCTGTGATGAGGATAGGATATCCCTCATCTTTTTAGGACCTACAACCATGACTTCTGTTTTATCAGAGTTCAAAAGCAGGAAATTATTTGTCATCCATGTCTTTATATCTCTTATACATGTGCCAAGTTTGGCTAACGGAGTTAATTCGTCAGGTTTTACGGAAAGGTATAGTTGTGTATCGTCTGCATAAGAATGAAATTTAATGCCATGTTTCCTAATTTCAGAGCCTAGGGGAAGCATATAGAGAGAAAATAACATGGGCCCTAGTACTGAGCCTTGGGGCACCCCATATTTTACCATAGTCTGGATAGACGGTTTATTGTGGACTTGTACAAATTGTCTGCGGTTAGAAAGGTATGATCTAAACCAAGCGAGTGCTGAGTCTTTAATGCCTATCAAATGTTCAAGCCTGTGAAGTAGTATGTCATGGTCTATGGTGTCGAAGGCACCACTGAGGTCCAGGAGGACTAAAATTGATACATGTCCATTATCGGTAGCAATGAGGAGGTCGTTAAAAACTTTAACTAAGGCTGATTCAGTACTGTGGTGAGCTCTGAAACCAGACTGATATAATTCTTGGATTTTATTCATATGTAAGAAGGCACTAATTTGTTTGGACACTATTTTTTCTAGTATTTTCGACAGAAAAGGGAGATTAGATATAGGCCTATAGTTGGCCAGGCTGTTAGGGTCAAGGGTAGGTTTTTTGAGGGATGGCTTATAACAGATGACTTAAACGACTGTGGTACATGCCCTGATAGCAGTGAGTTATTTATGATCTGGAGCAAAGCATTATCCAAGAAAGGGAGAGCAGATTTCAGAAGATGAGTAGGGATAGGATCTAGTAGACTAGTTGTAGATTTTGATGAGGAAATTATGCAAGTGAGGTCTAATATGTCGATAGGTGTAAATGAATTCAAAGTTGTTCGTCTCATCTGTGATTCAATTATGTTTTCGCTACCGTTCAGCAATGGAGTACGAATATCTGGTGAGACTGATTGGTTATTAATCTTCTCTAATTGTTTCAATTTTGTCATTGAAAAAATTCATGAAGTCATTACTGTTTAGGCATATAGGGATAGATTCGGTTACTTCAGTGTGGCTCTTAGTCAGTGGCGGAAATTGTGGTAAAGAGAAATTTTGTATTATTTTTGTTTTCTTCGATCAGCAAGGAATAGTAGGTTGACTTAGCCTCGTTGAGTGCTTTTTTGTAGGTGATAAGGCTATCTTTCCTAACCTGACCCTAGCCAGATGAATTTCGTTCCGCTTAGCTCTGCTCTAGCTTCACTCACATCCATCTGGGACCTCTTCCATTGAGAGTGATTTCTGCAACCAACTTTTATGGTTCAGCCAATCAGGGCGAGGGCGGAGTTTCATAGATGTGACGTGAGTGGAGAAGCGACCGTGAGACTTTGGGTTGGCTTCGATGTGAGTGGTTGAAGTAGCACGTCAATAGATGACGGACAAGTGGCTTATTCAATCATATGCAAGCATTTTTTGATTAGGTCCAGCCTTCTGAAGCAACACTTCAATGGATCGGTTCCAGATGGATGAGTGGAGCTAGGCGGAGCGAAATTCATCTGGCGAGGGTCAGGTTATATCTTTCCATGCTTGGCGGAAGACTTCCAATTTAGTAGTACGGCATTTTTGTTCAAGTTTGCGCGCTGCTTGTTTGAGGGTTTTTGTCTGTGTGGTGTACCATGGAGCACGCCTTACTTGTTTCCTTACTCTCTTTTTTAGTGGTGCTACTGAATCAAGGGTTGAGCATAATGAGTTCATCACATTATCAGTTAACAAGTCGACCTCGGTTGGATTAAGGAAAGAGCCTTCTGATACCACATGGGTCCGGAAGGGGGCAAACGTAAGCAAGTTTTTTTCTAGAAAGTCTGCATTAGTTTTTTCAGATAGGCCGCGGCTGCAGTATTCAGCTAAATTGGGTTTTGCATTTTGTAATGTCATTGTAAAAGTAATTAGATGGTGGTCAGTTAAGGTCGGGTGTTGTGGCAGAACTGTTAACTGCTCTATGCTTATGCCGTATGACAAGACTAGATCAATATGGTTATCTCGGTGTGTGGGTGAATTAACATTTTGACAGAACCCAACATGTTCAATTAGGGATTGAAATGCAATTGTGAGACAATCATTCACATTATCCATATGAATATTAAAATCACCCAATATAAGTATCTTTTCAGTTTGGATGGTTAAAGTGGAAAGGAAATCAGAAAATTCTTCTAAGAATTCAGTGTAGGGGCCAGGGGGTCTGTACAATGTGACCACAGTTACAGGCTGATTAGTTTTCCAATCTGGGGGTAAAACATTTTGTACTAGAACTTCAAAATATTTAAACTTGTGTGTAAGCTTGGGAGATGTGAGAAGACTAGATTGATAAATTGTAGCTACTCCCCCTCCCCTGCCAGTGTGGCGTGGTACATGATAATTAAGATGAGAGGAAGGTGTAGACTCATTTAATGGAAGGTATTCGTCTGGTTTAGGCTAAGCCAGGTTTCAGTTAGGCACATAACATCTATATGATTGTAATAATTTCATTAACCAAGGCAGTTTTATTCGACAGTGATCGAATATTGAGTAAAGCAAATGTAAGTTGCGTTTGTGGAGTAATTTGCAATTTGCTTAGCCGAAGAAGTTTTTATCGTAATAAGATTGCTACAAATAATTCCCCTCTTGGGTCGAATAAGAGTTGACAATCTTGGTACAGACACCCTCTCTATTTGGCTATGTATGCCCTGTATATCCTGTATATCTGGGTGGCTGTTAGGACGGCAGCAGGGTTCTCAAGTTTTGAGCTCAGCTTGGAGTGAGATTGGGTGGGGGTTGCACTGCACTCAGTAATTAAAAAAAAAAAACGGTGTCCCGGGACCTGATGAACACGGCGCTAAAAAGCACAAACGAAATAGAAATAATTTAAACAAAATAAATAATTTTGCCTTAAAGTAGGATAGGCCAAACGCTTGTGAAAAGGCTTGATTTACACACCCTGTAAAGTGCCATAATGGTTTACCAAATGACAGACAGTTGAATTTCTGAATAAAAAGAATGTTGGTACAGTTTTGAAATCTTAAACGTGTAACCCCACACAAGCATGTGGTTGTAGGGAGGGAATGTGCTATTTTGGAATTTTACCCGGATACAACGAATAGCCTATTTTTTGATTGGATGTCGGTGGCTATTTATTTTTTGATTTGTCTAGTGAGTGGTGCGCTAGTTCTGAACCCTGCGAGAAATCCTCTTGTATCCCTGCGTCTCCTCTAGGCTACTAATTATGCAGATACCTTGACATAGTAATATTTCTGCGTTAGAAATGCAAGGTGTGGCGTGTGAGCGTGTGAGAACCCTGAGAACCCTGGACGGCAGAGATCTATGTAAGACATTATCTCTGCTTCCTGGACCTCTGGTTCGTCAGGAACTAGCCTCGGTTAAGTGACGGTCTATGTTCCTTGAAAGGAGATACCCCTCGAATTGGGATGGATACTCTTTTCAATAGTCCAGGTTTCCCCCAGAATGAGTTAAAGTTATCTATGAAGCCCACATTGTTATTGGCACACACCTTTGACAGCCATCGGTTGAGATCTGAAATTCTGCTGAATATTTCATCACCTCTTCTAATAGGTATGGGTCCAGAGAAAGTTACAGAGTCAGACATCTGTTGCGCGAACCTGCACACGGAGATAAAGTTTTGTATGGTGATCTCCGATTGACGAAATCGGACATCATTAGCAGGGGCGTGCAGAGACCTTTGAAGGGGCAGGGGCTCAAATTTAAAAAAAGGGCACATGGAACAAAATTTTCAGAAAACTTTATTTAAAACTTGTCTTTAGTGGACATCTTTGCACTGCAGAATATAATATCATGTTTTATAGAACATAATGCATATGAAAGCTAGAAAAGATACACACAAATTGAATGGTGTAAACTGGAACTTTACATTCCCTAGCACAGGGGTCCCCAACCTTTTATGTACCATGGACCGGTTTGATTCCTATTTTTTTTCACGGACCGGCGGGGGGGGGGGTGTTTGGGGGTTCCATGTTCCATATGTGTTGTGTTGTGCATGCATTACTTGAAAAGAACTAGCTCCAGTTATGTATGAACAGTGAAGGTAAGATCTCTTGTGAAAAACGTGAACTTGAAGAAGTGAAAATTGAACAATATGAAGTATGAATATTGAACAACTTGAAGCTACATCTATAAGTGTGAACATGCTTAACAAAATATGGGAACAAAACATGGGAACTAAACGTGCATTACGAATATAATCAGTGGGAGCCCTGCTTGTTTCCCTGCAACAAGAAGCTTCCATCTGGGGGTGATGGAAGACAGTGACACCCTCAGTGTGTTTGAAATGTCCAGTCGATTGCGCAATTTGTCTAGTTGCAGTCATTGCCGAAAACCCGGCCTCGCATAGATACGTGGTGGGAAACGTTTTCAGCGCTTTTACGGCTATCTCGGGATATTCTGCTTTGGTTTTGATCCAAAAACCCGCCAGAGAGGTTTCCTTATACACACTCTTAAGACCACCGTCATTTGCAATTTCGATCAACTGCTCTTCCTCCTGCGCTGACAAGTTAGGACTATTCGGGATATTGACAAATGGGTTGCGGACCCACTCATTGGTTTGCCGTGAATCTTTGAAGGATGGGAAGTAACGCTCAAACTCATTTGAGAGCGCAACAAGGTGATCGCGCACCAGCTGCGAGAGAAAGGGCCCTGCCTCAGTCTCTCCCAAAACCCCCACTACTTTTTGGAACATATCAAATACACCCGGTCCACTTTCGTCGTCCCCTACAAATTAAGCTTGGCTTTAAATGCAGCGACTTTTATCTGCCAGTTTAAAGACAGTCGCCATTCTCCCTGGAGTGACAGGTTGAGGTCATTAAGCAACCCGAATATGTCACACAGGTAGCGAAGTTTTGACACCCAGTCCTCATCACTAAAATGTGCAGCTAACGGTGACTTTTTTTCTGCTCTCGCAACTCAAACACTCTGGCCAGTGACCTGCTAAAGATGCTTGTTTTTTGTTGCTCATTCTAGCAGTTTAGCTAACTTCGTGTGACACTACCGTTCGCCAAGAACTGATCAAGTGAATTGAGCTGACCTGAGGCTGCGCAGCGCTGAAGGCAATATGTAAAAGTGTTGAAGGCGGGACAGACAGACGTAAGAAAATAGACCTTGCAAAATGCAAACATGTGTGCAATCAAACAACTGCATATAGGCCTATGCCATGTAAAAACGTGACATTATTGCGAATTAAATTTAGTTTAGTTTGCATGCATTTTTTTAAAAACTCATGTCGTAGGCTACGGCCAGGTTAGGAATGTCCTGCAGCCCGGTGGTTGGGGACCGCTGCCCTTGCCTATAAAGCTTTAATCATCTGAACCTGAGCTGGACATTTTTTTTTTTTGCATTCAAATTCTAGCATTATGCTATTTCAATGATGATGGTGGGACAGGCTATTATATGGTTTAGCAATTTGCAAAGTAGTCTAATGTACTGTCTACATATTATACATTTTCATATTTATTCATTATGTATCAAGAAGAATGGGTGTAAATAGCAGACAGAGCTGTAACACATTTTTCTCATTTCTCTCCTTGGTTCTGAAAATTCAATAGGAGTGCATGTACTGTAGGCCTGCTGTAGCCAGGGCACAGACAGATAGGCATTTTCAGTTTTCATTAGGCTATTGTCTACACAGAGATCATAGGCTATAAGGCTACATTTTATTGATTAAATTCAAAGCTAATTTTAATAGCCTAGAAATCTAGACGCACCCCAGCGGCAGCAAATATGTTATTGCCTAGTCTGGCTTGTCAGTATCACAGCGAACTACCACCATTAGCAAGCTGGTGTCTTGCAGATTCACGTGCTGTGCGTGTGGCCACTGTGTGAAATGACGCGTAATGTAGCCTACTGTAAACAGAGAACGACGTGTGGAGTTGGGTTAGTTAAACAACTACAGTAGCCTATGTCGTCGGCTTATGACGATTTAGAAAAGCTTTGCCTACTCTGTTTTATGAACTAGGTCTACTAACCTAAGCTACTATAACATAGTAACCTAAACAGAATATGTTATGAACGTTCAGCCTTAGGTTTTCGAAGCTGCCAGGTTATTGAAATGGATGGACCATGGCATGGTTAAAACGGGTTTGATAGCCTACTTCATTAAACATGAAACAACTTTAAACATTTTATTCTCTATCTCTAAGCTGAATACTATTGCATGTTCAGATAGGCTAACTGCCAAGTGACCTTCCCGTGCTCCCAAACGTCTCCTGCAGCACTGTGCCTGCGTGCACCTTCTGAGAGTTCACTGAATGTATGACGTCACGGATTGGTGGCCGCAAGGTATTTCAATTAACACAGAAAATTGTTATTTTTGTAAATTTCTAATTTCACAAACTATTAATGAGACATTTTAGCGAATATTCACGTTGGAACTAGCGGAAGTATTACAAATTTTAAAAAGGACATCAAAGGGGCAAAAGGACAGGTGCTAGAGCCCCTGTAGCCCCCCTTCTCTGCACGTGCCTGATTATTAGTGCCGGTGTGGATGACTATTTTTGAGTATTTAGGATAAGCTTTAGCCAGCACTTTCAAATTTGATTCGATGTCATTAGCTCTGGCCCCGGATATCGATTTTACTATAACCGATGGAGTCGCTAGCCTCACGTTTCGTATAGTAGAAGCGCCAATGACCAGAGTAGCAGGTTTCTAAGGGCTAGCTAAGGGGGAGAATCTATTAGAAACGTGAATAGGAATAGGGAATTTGTGGTTTGCATCTATTTAAGAAGTCTTAAAGTGTTAGGATTAGGAAATCACATCTCTGAGGGTGTGGAGAGGGTCAGGTCAAGTAGAGGGAGTGCCAAGTTGCATTCTTGTAGCTCAACAGATGCTCACATCATAATGCTCAGGTAGTACACAATCTGAAACATGTGCATATGCTTTCGCTGTAAATTGCTTTGGACTCATAGCCATCTTATTACTCATAGTAGCTGTCAAACTTGACTATTATTTTGTTGTTTTTCAATGTCACATCTTTCAAATACAGTAATACCACCTTTGTTTAGAATGAACCCTGAAAGACTGGTGCTAGTGAAATGGTAAAGTAGTAGTCAGTTTATGGATTAGTGATTGTATCTGATTAGATGCAAAAGGGCCTTTTAATGTAGTGGTGTATTGAGATCCAGTTTGGGCCTGCATCATAAGACCAATGAGCATTTGTAAATGTAAATCAACTTTATACTGTAGGCCAAGTACACTTGCATATACAAGGAATTTGTGTTCTACATTGTACCCATCCAGGGGTTGTGTACAGCACACCCACACAACGTGTAAACCCATTCAAATACACACACACACACCAGGTGTAAACCCATTCAAACACACACACACACACGCACACACATACACACACACTCTCAGAGCAGTAAGCACGCTAGGAGCACACATACACACACCCAGAGCAGTGGGCAGTCTTAATCCTGGGGCCCGGATTCCCTAACCAGTAGGCCATGGATGCCCCACCCATTTGGCAGTTTAGACGGCAGCTGTGCTTGATGAGGTGATCAAGAATAGCCCAAACTCCTGGTGAGGGCAACGCCTTGCCTTTGTCTGCCTATCATGGATGTTTTAGCAATACCATATGGCCAGATTACACTGGGATACTAGGCAAACTGCCCTATTGTGTTACATTATCTCACATTTGTTCAGAAAAACATATCACATATATCTAAGTATGCCTAATTTGACTTAATGTATTCTCATATGACAATCAGTGGGATTTGATAGAATGGAAGTTGAAATGAGGATCAAGGTGACTATTGAAAATGACCTGTCGTAGGTATGGAGTGATGTTGAACTGGATCCCATGGATCACGGATCACGGGGAATACGAAGCACCTGTATGAAGAGGGAGAGAGACCGAAACCAGGTCTATTTGCCGGGGAAGGTGAAGAGCTCTGCCAGAGAGGAGAAGG